>NW_019725001.1:345306-390694 GCF_002891405.2 Cryptotermes secundus | reverse complement strand
CAATATGGATCAAAGTTACTTTAATCCTGACAAAGCGATGCCGCAAACAATAAGAAGTTATTAAGAGGGTCGTACACTAAGGGAAATTGGTAGTAGCTATATTTCCAAGTTCCCTTTCTTCAGCCAAACATCCAGTATTACTTGCGAGTTTGTGACGACCATAGTTCAGTTGTTATGTGTCTTGTGTTGTGACAAGTAGTACATTCAAGTAGTTACACAGTTGTCAGTGTATTTTAGTTATTGTGCTTCAAATTATTGAGCAAATAAGCAATACTATTTTATATAGCTATTCTTGATATGGCTAAAAGACAAATAAGTTATAGTTTTAACAGTGAATGGGAGGAGCAGTATTGTTTTACTGAATACAGAGGAAAACCTGTGTGTTTACTGTGTAATAATAGCATGTCTGTTCCTAAAAAAAGTAATGTAGAGCGACTTTTTTTGACTAACCACAATAACTTCAACAATGAATTTCCTGTGAAATCTGATTAAGAAAACAAAAGGTGAAAGACCTAAAATCAAATATGACGAGACGGCTTTTGTCTAAAATATAATTTCGTTTATACGCTATTTATATATTAATATTGTTAAGGTGAATACATCAACAATGATGAGATAAAATCAACATGCAGCATGCGTCGATTAAATCTGTAATGTGTACAAATTTTTGATCAGGAAATCTGAACCGATAAATTTTACATGGGAGGCTGGATAATGATAGAGTTTTTCTTAACAAAAGAGGGATGGACAGAGTGAAGTAGAACATTGATCTTGTTTAGGGCAGGGTCAAGTTGGAGTCCTTTTTATGGATACGTATTGAATCTACAAGGTCCATAAAATCATGAGAACTCGTGAGATCTGAGGTCACGACAGCGAACATGAAGATTATTGTCTGCTGAAATATACTTCCATGTTGTCTGAAAGAAATTTACCGATATTTGGAGAAGGGTAACACTTCCATCTTCAGGGTAAATAATACTATTCTCTCGTGAAAATGAAGCAGTACGTTCTTGCGTAACTTCCGACAATATCTACTCGTCCACATAGCATCACGTCCCTAAATAAAACGTACATGGACGGTCTTGCCCATCGATTATAGTTACAAGATTTCTTTTGTCACTACAACAGACCTCAAGAAATAGTTACAATCGATTTAGTGTCTACTGTCTTCCCCCTTAAAGTGTGACCATTGTCTTCTTTCCTAATTTGAAATATTTTTTGTTCTTAAAGTCACAACCGTCCACTTGCCAGAATGTTAAATGCGATACTTTCTCTGAAGGGACACGAGCTCCAAGCGAGCTAATCAGCGTGGGGACTTAAAGCACAGACCTCATTATTACTCTTTTGCCTGGACGCCACCAGATGGCAGAGTAGTTTAAAAATGTGAAAGGGTTCATTAGTCTGACCTCTGAGGTCAGGAAATAATGTGAGGTCAGGGAGAGTCAGAAGAGGTGTCTCTGGAAGGGCTGGGTGTGATGGCTTTCCTCTCCAGCTGGATAAGCATGGAAAACTGGAGCGTCAGTACACTGCTGGAAACGAATCAGAGATTTCAAATGCAATGGAAAACAGCACAGGCGTGTACTCTGGTGGGACATCATATCAACAGATACTTGAGCTAAAATTTGAAGCTCAGAGTGTGAGAAGGATATTTGAGTTTCGGAAGAGCAGCATTTGGAGTCTGAAGAAAATTACTGAATGACAAGGTTCATAATTGTCACTTCTCATTCTTTACTAACAGGATGATGAATTTAATGAAGGTAAGATGGGAAAGACATGTAGAGTGCATACGGAAATGAGAAAGAGATAAAGTTTTAGTCGAAGAATCCCAAGAGGAAAGATCATTTCGAGAACAGAAGTGACGATACGATCATAATATTAAAATAGATCTTGCAAAGTAGGGTGGATGGTGTAAACTGAGTTAATTTGTCTCAGGACGGTTCTAGCGGTCGGCTCTTAAAAATCTTCTCGTTCAAAGAAAAATAATTGCAAGAGTTCTTGATTATCTGCGCGAATATTAGCTTTCGAAGCGGATCTCTGCTCCACGAAATTAGTTAATAAAGATCTTAATGATATTTATATTTTCATAAATCGCCAGACTTCTGTAGACTGAGCTGTTCGACAAATCAATAAAGTTCAATCAGAACTTTATGTAGCGCAGAATTGGATCGTCAAAAGAACTAAAATTTTACTAGTACAAGAAAGTTTATTGTTATCCAGTATTGTATTTTATACAACATTCCGGATGTTCCGAGCTTTGTTTTGTTCATTGCCCTGAAGCAGAAGTGTCTAGAGAGCGGCTGCTGCATATCTCTCTCTCTTTCACATACTTCTCAACACAACATTAATTCAGGCTGGCGGAATGAAGCTGCGGAGACTATTATAAGATTATATTGTCACGCGTATGTGTGTGTGTGACTATCGACAGGGTTTTGAACTGGGTGTTGGGTATATTGACCACTTATGCAGATGACTCGAAACTAGAAGTAATATAGCGCCATCACCAATTTGCACACTTTACAAATTACCACAGGACACGCTAAGTCTTTTCCAGCCTGCTGTGTCTTCACCAGCTGTTTCCTGGTAATGGCTTCTGACAGTGGAGATTTTTCAGTTTCAGCGTCAACGTTGTCTCTGAATGGTGGCTCCCTTCCAACTGACTCTTTTTTCTTTCACAGACTCCCATACAGAACTAACTAACTACAGTCACAATTATTAAGGATTGAGCTATCTAGCATATCGTTACAGATATATGATAGAAGTATTAACATATATAAATAGACGGTACAGCCACGTTTTTAGGAACGAATTCGTATTTTTTTTTTATTTCCGGCAAAGGTCGCGTATCGGGCGTATATCGCGACAATATGTTCTCTTATCCACAGAGTACAGACTAGTTCTGAGGCCCATCCAGCCTCGTACCCAGTGGACATAGGAGGCTCTTTCCCGGCTGTAAAGTAATCGGCGAGTGAATGTTTCCACCCATCTCCAACACTATCGGGGTTAAGAAAGGAGGAGTTACATTTCCAATGTTCATGGCCTGGTGCTTAATTGAGTAATCAGATGGATACGTTTACCTTTCATTTTCAATTTTTAATTTTCCCACTAGAACAGCGTAACCGGCACGTGGAAGAAAGAACGGACGTCCAAAGAAATTCTGGAGTAACGAGAAATAAATTTTAGAATTAATTTAAAAATTTATTCTTAACCTGTCTCATTTGCCAATCAGTAACTTCAATAATAATGATAATTGTTCATAAAATATCCTACCATTCGATGAGATGCTACTAAATTAAATAAATCAACGGCAACAAAAGTTGCGTAAGTTAAGCCAGTATTTCCTTTTTTATGTAGTCCGGGAACTTTGCGATACACCTCGTATCTGTACCGGAAGTTTCGAGACATTGTTTAGGATATCTGCTCCTTATTTGGAAGTCCCAGGTTTGTTTTTGCCTGGGGCCCGACTATGCTGAATGAGGTTCTTCGTGGTATTTCTCAGCCCCTTAAGCAAATCCTAGGCCAGAACATGTAGTGATATCACATTCGATTTCTACCGAATCCTTTACAATTCGTTGTTCTGTACTCGAGCCTACACAAGCGGAATTATTGATGTCTTTAACTCATTAACAGAGCACTTTGGGATAAGGTAGCCGGTATGGCGACTAGCTACAGGCTGGATGACAGAGGGGTCAGAGTTCGGGTCCCAGTAAGGTCAAGAATTAACTCTTCTCCACGTCGTCCAGACCGGCTGAGTGGTTCACCCAATCTTCTATCCAATGCATACCGGGGCTGTTTTCTCATTGTTAAAGCGGCCCGGGCGTGAAGCTGACCACTCTCCTCCAGTTAGTGTCGAGATCAAGAAAGGTGGATATATATATATATATATATATATCNCGCGTGTGTATGTGTCTGACTGCTGGCATAACTTGACAGCTATGAGACTTCGGATGACAGCTGTTTGTGAATCCTTCATGAATTAAAATATAAATATTTTATTTATGACACACCAAATTCCGTATTCATATATGAAAATTCTACTGTAATTTGTGGGAAGTTACAAAGACAAAAATAACACCGTCCAGTGTGACTATTTAAGTTTTATCACTTGAAAACTCATCACCCTTACATGTTTCGATCCCTACGGATCATCTTCAGAGGGCATCAATACTTTCAAGTATTGAAGTATTTCAAAGTGTTGATACCCTCTGAAGATGATCCGTAGGGATCGAAACATGTAAGGGTGATGAGTTTTCAAGTGATAAAACTTAAATAGTCACACTGGACGGTGTTATTTTTGTCTTTGTAACTTCCCACAAATTACAGTAGAATTTTCATATATGAATACGGAATTTGGTGTGTCATAAATAAAATATTTATATTTTAATTCATGAAGGATTCACAAACAGCTGTCATCCGAAGTCTCATAGCTGTCAAGTTATGCCAGCAGTCAGACACATACACACGCGTGTATGTAAATGTGCTGGATATTTCTAACATTTCGATGGACTACTTTAACAGTGTAAGGCTCCTCTCTCTTCAGTTCTCGCATTCGAAACGTTCCATATCTTTTTGCCCCCGATCTGAGATACGTGTGCATTACAGGCAAGCTGAAACCTGATGATTGCTTTCAGTCACCGTGTATGAAGAAGTGGGGTGTGTGTCGGAGGTGGGTTCACACGTGAAGCCACTGAGGATGGCAGCTACGTTTTCATGCTCTGCGATTCATTCCTCATTGATCGGATTTCTTGCCCAGGCTTTCCACGTTTGTCCTGCCATAGAACTTCAAAGGTTTCATTGCTGTTTCACACATAACCCATCCGTTCATTTATCCGCATGTGCAGCTTCAGAAACTATATAGCGGATTTCGGTTAAATTTAGTATTGAAGTCATACATTAAAAGTTGTTGAACAAATTTCGTTTTGGTCGACAATCACTGCTATTCGTAGAAACATAAGACAGTGATCTTCATTGTTATTTCTATGAGAACTTAAGTTTTCACTTAAATTTGATTTGTCTTGCATCCTTAAAACTTAATAGTTGCTCAGCTAGTCTAAAAATTAAATAACACTTGTAGATCTCTAAGCTTAACATATCGTTTTCTACTTTATATAAATGTGTCGTAGAAATTCATTTTTTTCCGAGATTAGAACATCGAAAAATTATGAATATTTAATACTAGATGACAAACATATTGTGACGTGGATGGCGCAACGGGAAGTGGGGGTCACGTGAACTCTGCGTTTCCTCGAGTGACGTCACGTACCCCCACTCCTATCAATACGCAATGCTCGGTAAACACCCCTCCCCGCGAGGCTGAGACGTCACGCAACAGGAGACTCCGTGCAGCGACTATTGCTAGGCAATGCGTAGGTAGGAACACCTGATATCTGTTGCCGAGCAGCAAGGTGATCTCTATGTTGTCCGTGCCAAGCCTAAATAAAGAGCAGCGAACATTATTCAGTAGTGAGTGAGTAGTCAGTATTGAGTAACTAGTCGCAATCTAGCATTCGCCGGATTGAATGGAAGCAGGAGAAGTAATTGTGATACTGCAGATGGCAGTAGTTGTAAAATGGTAAACTGTGTAATTGTATAAGCTCGAATGTGCAATAAATTAGCTAGATCCACGACGGCGTGAAGTTATTTGTCGCGTTATACACCCAACACGTGACAATATCTTTCTCTTTCACTACCTCGACAGACCACCTTGGACCTTAGCGATTTCCAGGTTCATGATTATTTTACAGACGTTGGGACCCCTTTAACGAGTGATAAGGTCGTCGAAAGGCCTCTACTTAAACACGGTACAACACAAGCACAGAATAAACACATAGCAAACATCCTCTGCCCCCTATGATCTTTCCATTCATTTGTTAATTTTACTCTCGCTTGTACGGTTATTACCTTAATGAACTGTCGTATATCCTTAAATAACACTTTTTTACACTCTCTGAACACAGAAATCGGATCGCAGATTTTTTTTTGTATATTATGTATATCTATGAAACGTGTCATAATAAATCAGTACTAATGAGGCAAAGAAATTCGTCTGGATGAAAATGAGGAAAGGGCCACAATGTTTATATCAAACGCATTTCTCACGGATTTTTAAGCACATTGAATGTCCTCTGCCCTTTGAGTTTCCCTTGCGTGGAAGCAGTTTCATCTTGTGAACTACCCTCACGAGCAGAAGGAGAGAAATCTTTTGGAACTGTTTTTTGTCATCACGAACGCCGAAGGAAAGTCTGCGTTTTAGAAATGCGATTGTCTTAGACTGCATATACTTCCCGTGATGATTGACGATATTGGAAAATGACTTCATGGCACCGCATTTAGCTTTGCAGATGGATGCTTCTGTGTGCATCTTACACTTGGATTGATACACGAGAGTCCTCACATTGCACTATGACAATCTGGATTGTGTGGTCTTCTGGGTTATGAAACTTTATAGTTCGGTAGGGACCTACTGTTTATATCTTCATAGTATAACTGATTTCTATCCAGAAGATGGAGGCATCAGGTTACTTCGAAACCTCGGTATTCTCCTAAGGAGTCTCTCAGGCCATAACCTTAAGACAGAAATCAATACTTAGCTCCGCGAGCCACTTAAATCTCACACATTTAACATTCTCGGGAATAAATTCTTATTCCAGTCAAATCGAAGTACACATGATTCAGTAAGTTAAGTAAAGGTAAAGTTGTCCCTGTGCTTAACTAATTAAGCACGCCATGAAGGAGTATGTGGAAGATCCACATTTTCTTGACCCCCTGCGCTAGTTGGAGGTGAATAATCAGCTTCGCGTTCCTGTCGCTTTACCCCCCTGTTCCATTGGTACCATTCCCAGAGGCGGTCAGAATGTTATGGAGAAGAGAAAATACTGACTCTACCGGTACTCGAACTCCGACCCCTGGGTCGTCCAGCCCGTAGCCAGTCGCTATATCAACTGCGCTACATCGGCTCACCTACATAATTCAGTACTCGAATTAATTGAATGAACTTGTGTGAATATTGTATGGAATATATTAATATAATCCAGTAAAAATCCTGCATATTTTGGAACAGTGTGTATTGTATTGCTTAGAATGAAGCCATTGGTTTCACTGACAGCCTGTGTGGAGCCGTGGCACCGCCGGCACAGTAACCACAGTAGAATTAACAATACACAGATCAGCCAAGCGATGTGCTCTTTCAGTTAGACCTGATGCACCACAGCCTACATACTCGTAATGTGATAAAAGAATCAGAGAACAAAAATGCGATTGAACATGCGTTAGTCATTGGATCGGCCCTCTCTCTCCCGGATAGCTATTGGGTCGAATCGGTATACACATCTGTTGTTCGCCGGAAAGGTTGCCAACACGAAGATCTGACTGACTTTTCAATGCGGCACGGAACACTGTTCAGTCGTTACGGTATGATGGATGTGTGTGTACCAGAGGTACAGTTTGTTCATATTAAAGCGGCTTGTTTCTATCTTAACCCTCCCCGTGCTGCATATATTCATTCACACACTAAGTTCGGAAACATTACAGACTCCTTCACTCTGAATTATATACTGTAGATATATCAGTGCAAATGGCCGAGCCATAGCTCAAGCGGTTAGTCGCTGGCTTCCCACCGCGGCGGCCCGGGTTCGATCCTGGGTCTGGTCAAGTGGGATTTCTGGTGGACAAAGTGGCGCTGGGGCAGGTTTTCTCCGAGTACTTCGGCTTCCCCTGCCAATCTTCATTCCATAAATTGCTCCACAATCACCCTCACCTATCATCTGTGGCTGGTACAATAGGCCAGAAGTGGCTGCAGTACAAGGGACTTAGTCCCACCCCACTAGCAATAAAAAATATATGAGTGCATTGTGTTTTAATTTCCCCCCCGGGATGACGCAGTTGGTATAGCGACTGGCTACGGGCTGAACGACCGAGAGGTCGGAGTTCGAGTCGCAGTAGGATCAAGAATTTTCACTTATCCATGTCATCCAGACCGACTCTGTGGTCCACCCAACCTCCTGGCCAATAAGCACCCGAGACTCTTTCCCCGGGGGTAAAGAGGCCGCGGCGTGAAGCTGATCACTCACCTCCAACTATTGCCGAGGTCCAAAAAATATCGATCTATACCTCCACTCCTTTATACGCCTTCATGACGTAATGTTTATTTAAGAACAGGGACAACTTTTGCTGGCTTATGAATACAAGAATGAAGTGGCAGCTTTCTGCTGATGACGTAACGGGCTACTACACTACACGAAGATGAGGCAGCTTCGTTCCAGTAGCAGCTCGAGTATTGCTCCATGACGACAATAGAATAAAGAAGACGAGCAGTGGGGACTGAAGTCGGCTACCTACACCCTCACTCTCTCTAGACGCTCTAGATTGCATTCCTCCCCTTCATTAACATCACTAACCAACGTAGAGTTGGAGACAAAACGAGAGGCTGTAAATGGAACGAAACACAGGAGACATCTGGTGGCAGTGCGAGGAGATATGAAAGAGAAGGTGACTAATTGGCGGACTGAAGGGAGGGGCAGGATCTTTCGCCTACCAGAATGTACTTACATAAATTATGTTATTAAGGTAAACGTAAATTTGTTCCAGTACTTAACTAATTAAGCAGTATGCCATGATGGTGTATGGGACATCCACACATTCTTCATCTCTACACTAGCTGGAAGTGACTCATCAGCTGCTTTACCCTAGGGGTAAGAGTCCCCCGAGCCGGTCACGGTAGCCGAGCGGTCTAAGGCATGCACTGTCTTCGCTCGCTCGGAAGCCGAGAGCGTGGGTTCGAATCCCACTCAGGGCATGGATGTTTGTGTGCGTTTTTCTGTGTTTGTCTACAGGTAGAGGCCTTGCGACGAGCTGATCACTCGCCCAAGGAGTCCTACCGTATGTGTAAGATCTAGTAAACCGAAGTGAAACGGAGAATTTCATGGAGGTAGGCCTAGGCCCAAATTGGGGCTGTAGCGCCACAGGAAAAAAAAAAGAGTCCCCTTTGCCCCTTCGATAGAAGGTTGGGTGAACCACCAGAGCTCTTCTGGACGACATGAAAAGGAGACAATTTTTACCCTACTGGGACTTGAACTCCAATCCTTCGGTATTCCAGCCCGTAGCCTGTCGCTATGCCGACTACGCTATCACGGATCCTCATAAAATTTATTATTAAAGAAACAAAAATTAAAATTTCATTAAATTCTTTGACTTATGTTTTTAGAGTAAATTGTCCGTAGCCGACAATGACCACTTCCATTCCTTACTCGAGAGTGAGGGAGTGAGGAAGGGATAAAAGGGGTGGAATTGTTAGAGTGAGTGGACCCAATGGAGTGACAAGTACAACCCTTACAGTCAATCTGTGGTAAGGTCGAGTTGCAACCCCATTCTTAATTACAGTTCGAGCAATCTGTTACTCCCACCCCAGTCACACGGATGTGACCACAGGAACAAACATGTCTGGCGTTAGGCGGGGGCGCACATCAAGGGCGGAGAATTTCAGCCTCCCTTTTTGAGAAGATAAAGGTAACCTGAAAATCCAACAAATAAGTTAAAAAAATCACATCTTACCTCTCCAATTCAAAGACCAGCCGGCGAGAGCTAGTCACAGAGACACACACATACACTATGGGAACACGATGCAGAGCCATTTTGTTGTTAATGTAGGTATTTTTTTTAATTTGCATAGTTGGGGGTGGAACCCACTTGGGTCAACTCGGCACGGCCGCCACTGATTGGAATATTGTACCTACCCCGGGTGATTATGATGATGGGGAATTTGGTGGAATGAAGATTGGCAGGGGAAACCGAAGTACTCGGAGAATACCTGCTCAAGCGCCACTTTGTCCACCACAAATCCCACTTCATCGGACCCGGGTTTCAACCCGGGCCGCCGCGGTGGGAAGCCAGCGACTAACCGCTTGAGCTACGGCGCGGCCACTTAATGTAGGCAACTATCACACTGGATCGACTGTAAAAAATCAAAACCTGGTTCAGGAGGAAATTACCAAGAGGAGACTGAACTCGGGTAATGCTTGCTACCATTCAGTCCAGAACCTTTTGTCTTCTCGTCTGCTATCCAAAAACACAAAAAATTAGAATATACAAAACTATAATTTTGCCGGTGGTTCTGTATGGGTATGAAATGTGGTCTCTGACATTAAGGGAGGAACATAGACTGAGGGTGTTTGAGAACAGGTTGTTGAGAATATTTGGACCGAAGAGAGATGAAGTGACAGGAGGTTGGGAAAACTGCATAACGAGGAGCTTCATAATTTGTACTCTTCTCCAAGTATAATTATAAGCCAAGGAGGATTAAAATGTCAGGGCATGTAGCATGTAGCACTCTTGTATATGAGTATATTGTAACGTATTTGCGCTATGCAGGACACCCCCTCCCCAGCCATCGGTGACGTAACACCTTCAGAGCGTTGCCGCTGCTACGGTAATAGGCCAGTCAACACCCCGCACCCTACCGCGGTGACGTTACCAAGGTATTCCGCGGTTCCTACAGAGCAGTAAACAACTCTGGACAGTGTTGCTAGGCGATCGGTAAATACGACGGTACTAAACAGCGGTACCTATTACGTAACTGTTTTCTGTGTTGTCCGTACCGAGGCTAAATAAGTAGCAGCGAACACTATTCAGGAGTTGAGTTTCAATGTAGCGATCGCCGAGTTCAGTGATTATTGAGTACTGAGCCAGTTACTACTGAGTGAGTTACTAGAGAGAGTAACCAGTCAATTGCTGTCTATCCTTCGCCGGAGTATTAGTGATACTGCTTATGGCAGTAATGTTGAGATTGTAATTTGTGTGATTGTAAGTGCGAATGTGAAATAAAATTCGCTATATCAAATACGGCGTGAAGTTATTTGTCGCGTTCTACACCCAACACGTGACAATATTTAAAAAATTATTTTTTTTTATAAAGATAGAAACACCGTAAATACTACTGCAGAAATATTCAAACAAACAAAACTAGAGATATTTATCTGAACGTAAATACAGATAAAACAATGAGACCACAGAAAAATTGACAAAGAATATATAATTAAATTAAATTCTTATTTATTTACATACTAACTTATTAACCTAAAGGTCAATTATTACATTACATTACATTATTTATTATACTGCAATTGGGTTTTAGCCCGGTGGCAGTAGTACACAATAGGACACAACAGACAAGTAACACACATTACACTAAGTGACAACACGTTCAAACAAAACACAATACACAAAACACAACAATAAGGACATCCTACCACAGTGAATACAAACCAAATACGATTAACAACTACAACAATTACAGAGAAATACAAACAACTGCAACAAATACAACAACAAGGACATCCTACCACAATGAATACAAACCAAATACGATTAACAACTACAACAATTACAGAGAAATACAAACAACTGCAACAAATACAACAAAAATACAGAGAGAGAAAAAAGATACAACACCCAAAACACAAACAAAAGGAAACCAACAGTCATGGATGCGTAATGTCATTCACTTCACTTCACTTCACTGCAATTTTTTTCTTTTTAATTATTTCCACCCCAACTTCACTTCGCCTCATTTATCACTTTCCTAACCCTTTGCCTAAAATTGCTTGGTTTACAGGACAGAGTACCTAAAGCATCTGCAGGTAGTTGGTTCCAGAGCTGTATGGTCCTATTTACAAAGGAGTATTTCTCGATATCTGTCCGTTGCTTTCTACTCCTAATTTTCTTGCCATGATCACCCCTGCTCAGATAGCATGGTGTTTCTAATCTGTCACCTATAGCCTTCCAAGCCCGTTCTCCCGTGTATGCTTTGAAGAGAGCACATATGCGAGCTATCTTTCTGCGCTCTGTCAAGGTTTCCCAGTTCGATTCGTTCCTATGGTGTGCAAATTTAGCCGCTTTCTTTTGCACCCGGTCTAACGCATTTATCTGTCCCTCCCTGTAAGGATCCCAGCACGCCGCCCCATATTCCAGAATCGGACGCACTAAAGATGTGTATGCTAGACTTTTAGTTTTGCTATTTCCCTTTTTTAGAATACGCATTGTAAAATGAAGTGCCTTCCAGGCTCTTTTCACAGTGTAATTAACTTGATCAGACCAGCTTAGGTCGCTGCGTAAAATTATTCCCAGATATTTACAGCTGCTCGCTTCTGGGATTACTGTGCCCCCTAACGAATAATTTAGTGGCTCCGTTACTCGAGCCCTCGTGAAACAAACTGCCTTACTTTTAGTTGGATTAATTTTCATCTCATTTTCAACCGCCCATTTCCCAAGTCTGTTCAGATCTATCTGCAACTTTTCCTTATCATTATTATTTTTAATTTTCCTATATATTATACAGTCATCCGCGAATAGCCTAATAGTTGACTCAATATTTCTCCAAATATCATTGACGTAGGCGAGGAACAGTAGTGGGCCCAGCACACTTCCTTGCGGTACTCCTGACGTTGTTCTGACTTCCTCCGATAGTTGCCCTCCTACTCTGACTCTCTGCGTACGGCCCAAAAGGAATTCCCTTATCCATATAACTACCCTTGAGTCCACTCCTGAGGCCGCAATTTTCGTAAGCAGACGATCATGACAAACTAAATCGAAGGCCTTCGAAAAATCTATTACAATTGTGTCTATTCTACTTCCGTTATCCAGTGAGTCTGCAATGTCTTGGTAGACCGTGATTACTTGACTTTCACATGAATATCCCGGCCTGAAGCCATGCTGACCCTCAAATAACCAATCATTTTTATCCCATATTTTCCTCAGGTACGATGCTATAACGTGTTCCATTTGCTTGCATACTACTGAGGTTAAACTGACGGGTCTATAATTGGAGACCAGCGATCGATCACCTCCCTTGTAAACAGGAACCACTATGGCCTGTTTCCAATCACTTGGAATAGCGGCATTATTAATTGTCACATCCAGTAATCGCGCCAGGTATGGAATCATGGCTTCCCCACCCAGTTTTAGAATTTCACCAGAAATGCTGTCTGGCCCTACTGATTTGTTCTTACCTATCGCTGCTAACCTTTTCCTAATAATTTTCGTACTAACTGCGAAGGGTTCCCCTGAGATATCGTGCTGTATTTGCGGGATGCTACGCTCACTGCTGAATACGGAAGAATAATATAAGTTGAGGAAGTTAGCCTTTTCTATCGAATCAGTAACGAGTCGTCCATTAACATCTTTGATTGCAGGAATATTTTCCCTATTTCCTTTGCGTCTTTTTACATACTTATAGAACTCAGTCCAGCAGTTACCTTCATTTTTTAATACAGTCCTTAAAAATATCTCCTGCGCATTTTGCTTGGCTAATAACAACTGCTTGGATAATCGCTTCAGTTCCTCTCGATACTGCTGCCCTAATTTTCTTCTATTATATGCTTTTCTGACCTTTAATTTTAATTTTTTCACTTCCCTATTGTAGTAGTCAGGGTCTGAATTTTTTCTGAGTATTCTATGTGGAATAAATCTTTCGATACACTGAAGTATTATGTTCTTGAAATTATTCCATACTTCCTCAACGCATCCACCATTGCTTGCCCATATTGCAAATTTATCCCGGAGAAAAGTTTGTAGACCTATGGTATCTGCTTTGTGGTACACCGGTACCAGTCTTTCTACTTCTGGTCGACAGTATGTTTCTTCCCATTCTACTTCTAATAACACCCCACAATGGTCACTGATCCCTTGTATAACGCTGCAAGAGGTAAACAGGTTTTCCGGCCGGACTAAGTATACATCCAGCAATGCATCCC
This sequence comes from Cryptotermes secundus, assembly GCF_002891405.2. Lineage (NCBI taxonomy): Eukaryota > Metazoa > Arthropoda > Insecta > Blattodea > Kalotermitidae > Cryptotermes > Cryptotermes secundus. The sequence continues at coordinate 376,952 of NW_019725001.1, read as the reverse complement.
CTCGTGTCGAGTTGTTTACTACCTGCGTGTACCCACTTTCCCACACCAATCTATTTACAGATTCCTGACCTCCACTAGTGCATTGCACGTTTCCATTCCAATCGGCGTAGGGCAAGTTTAAGTCTCCTGCAATAATGCTACGCTTTGTAAAATTTCCTAAAAAATCGGCTCGGGCTGCCAGTCTTTCTATAACCCGCATATCCTCATTCGGAGCTCTGTAGATGCCTACAATTTCCCATGTACATTTAGGGTCTCTGCCTTTCACTTCAACTGCAATCATTTCGAAATCCTCGTCCACCCATAGTTCCACGCAAGCAATGTAATTCTTTACACAAATAAACACTCCACCACCTCGAGTATTCCTATCTCTCCTGAAAGTTGTGTACTCGTCCCTGAAAACTTCGGCATTGCTAATTTCCTCTCTGAGCCATGACTCCGTACCTATTATAACATCGGGATTATTTGTATCAATTAAATTCCAAAATTATAAAGATTTATTAAGAATACTCCTGCAATTTACCTGAAGCAAAACCAAAGAATTGCCCTCTATCTTCTGTGCCCCTCCCGTAGCTACACATCCATCACTTGTGTCTTCCTGTCTTCTTGTCGCCGCCCCGGTTAGCGTCGGATCCTCGGTAATCGTGTTCGTCATCCTTCCAGGCGTTCCCTCATTGTTAACCCTCAGCAGCAGTCACTCGTTCCGATTTTGCACTCGGCCGCCGAAGTCACACACTCTGGAATACAGCTGGCCTAGTTTCCTCGCTCCGCTACTGTTTATGTGTAGTCCATCCCTGCCGAAGTCCCAGTCCTCAATCCAACTGTTTGGGTCCACAAATGTAACTCCTAGTGACCTCGCTACCCAGTCATATCTGTCGTTTAGTGCTCCAATACGCCGCCAAGACACGTCTCTGAGCCTGAGTACGCCACTCAGAACTAAAGTGGCTTGAGGAAACTTAGTCTTAGCCTTCTTCACCAGAGCATATACATCACCCATCACATAATCCAGATTTCCAGTTCGTCTTAGATCGTTAGTGCCTACATGAATTACGACAGTATCATGGGCCCCTAGATCTCTGTTGTCTATGACTCTCTGAGGTTGCTCAGTTCTAATTCCTGGAAAACACTGTACCCTCATATGTTCAGCTTCCACATTGCGTATAATTGAGTCACCCAACACTAAGCACTCAGCATCTTGTTGTCTCTGCACCGTATCACCCCTGGCAATCGCTCGTCGTAACTGATCTTCCAGCGCTCTGTTCTTCCGTTTAAGTTCTTCAATCTGCTTCATTGCATTTTCCAGTTTCTCCTCCAGTTGTCGAAGCCTGCCCCACCTGCACCTCTCACAACTCCACTTCCCGCTCTCTGCCATTTGGGCCCTTACATTGCCACAGCTGTTGTGAAACCAGCGTCCACATGTGTCGCACTGTGTTCCCGATTTCAGGTTCCTCTCACACCCGCTACACAATACTTGTAGAATGTTCTCAGCCTCCACAACAGGACCAGGGTTTTGCTCCACACCGCCGATTACTAATACTATGGCTAGAGCCGCTGCGCATAGAAGCATGTTGCCTATGTAGCTTCTTGCTTGTCCGTTCACCTCCCGGCCTTGGACATGGCGCCAGGGAGTCCTTGCAGCCCAGTTGCCCACACGAGCTGGATAGTCCTCCAGGTAGCAACCCATTCCTATTAACTCTCCGGAAACACGACCGCTCTCGACAACACTTCAGGAACAACTGAATTAAAGATTAACAAAATTAAAAAAAAAAAATTAAAACACAAAACAAGTGTTCCGTGTGTGAATCCATTTCCCGATACATGCGGCAGGGCATGTAGCACAAATGCGGGAAAGGAGGAATGCATGTAGGATATTGGTGGGAAAGCCAGAAGGAAAGAGTTTACTAGGAATACCAAAACGTAGGTGGGTGCACATTATTAAAATGGATCTCAGAGACATAGGATGGAATAATATAGATAGGATTGTTCTGGCTCAGGATAGGGACTAATCGTGGGCTTTTTTAATACGGTAAATGAACCTTAGAATTCCATAAAATGCTGGGAAGTTCTTGAGTATCTGCATAACTGGAGGCTCCTCAAGAAGTGCTCAGCTCCATGAGTAACTGTCACATTAATGTGAGTTATAAGAACAAAAACACAGATTCGTACAAATCGTTTGCTTCTGGACATTATTCATCATCCCGTTTTTGTCTAAAACACCGTTGCGTTCTTAAATATAAACACGTAAGGTAAAATTGTTAAAGTTAATCCTGTGCTTAAGTACGTAATTAAGCACTAAGCCATAAAGGCGTATGGGGAGTGGATGTATAGATCCACATTTTCTTGACCTCGGCACTAGTTGAAAGGGATTTGTCAGCTACACGTCCCGGCAGCTTTACCCCCAAGGAAAAGTCCCCGGTACCCATTCTATAGGAGGCTGGCTAGACCCCAGAGCCGGTCTGGACGACACGGAGAATTGACAGTGCTTGCACTACCCGGACTCGCGTCCTCCAGGCCGTAGCCGGTCGCTACACCGACTGAGCTATCCCAACTCATAAAATTAAGACAATAGATAAAGTCCAGAAACATAATATTTGAATTAGTGGTGAATCTCCACAAACTTTTAGATCTTATAGATCACGTGGTTCGAAACGTTTGTAGTTTCTCAGCTTGTCTATGAGCTCCCTTTATTTTATGACTCCCGAAGCTTGGGAGCAACATGCGTGATGCATTAACTGTTAAAAATGCCAGTAAGGAGGTTATGTAGCAACCACTATATTTCAGCAGGTTAATTTATGATTAATTATGTTCCAGAACATTTTGTTACAAAAAACATTTGATTTACAGTTTACAGTTTACGGTTTAATGTAAATCGGAGCTTACAACTTCATAATCCTATTCCAAATATACCGTAGTAAATGGCGACATGATATACGAATGTAATAAGCATATCTAGTCATTTGGGGTGCTCATGAGCTAAATTATACTCTCCACGCATGAGGTGAGTTCATACTCAAATATGCTTACATGCGCATATGGTATTATACTGCTGTACACAGTTCACTTCTCTTTTCCAATTAAACATACCTCCACCTGCTAATGTCAGGGACCGAGGTGCACCAAATCTACGTAGGCACTTTTAGCTACGTTGAGCACAGAGAGAATCACATAATACAAAAATGGGCCGATTTATTCTTTCGTTTCATTTCAATATTTCGAAAAAGGAAAAAACATTTCTCCCCCTCTAAGTAAAGAACATAAGTTGGTGGTTTAAATTGTCGTCATGTGGATTGTGATGTGTAGTTTTAGAGATGGTGACCAATGTTTCGCAAGAACCTGTTGCCCCCACCTTCAGGGCTGTAACCCAGAACGCACTCTAAATTTTCAGAGCTATGAAAATATTAATCTCATACATTTAGAATATAATGACCGGGATAGCGTAGTAGGTATAGCGACTGGCTATACCTATACCTATAGCGACTGGGCTGGACGACCCATGGGTCGGGGTTCGAATTCCTGTAGATTCTAGGTTTTTTTATTTGTTTCATCCTGGTCCGTCACACTAATAATATTACGAAAATCTTAAATAGTTCCGTCCAGTCACACTGGACGGAACTATTTAACGTTTTCATAATCAAGAATTTCTAGTTCTCCAATTGTCAAGACCGGCTCTGGGGTTCACAAAACCTCCTATACAATGAGTACCGGGAGCTCTTACCCAGGGGTAAAACGGCCGGGGCGTGAAACTGCATCCACTCCCCCACACGTCTTCGTGGCGTAGCTGAGCACAGGAACAACTTTACCTTTTTAACTTACAATTAAGCTACGTTACAAAACTCAGTTCTAAGGAGAATATTTGAACGCAAGTATCAGGCAGTAGCAGTGAACTGGAGAGGGTTGAAATGCCGCAAATAACAATTGTGTTCTCAAGCGCATGTCACTGTGATGAAAGCAAGTTGGATCAGATAGTGAAGCATGCATGAGCAAAACGAGAAATTAAAGTAAGATTGTATATAAATTTTCAAGAATGATGGATGTATATAAGTACCTAGTATCTGTCATTCAGTGCATAAAAAGACTGAGTAAATAAATGTTAAAAATTTGGTATGTTCTGTCAGAGTGGAGCTGTTTCGTTAGACTCAATGTAAGTGACACAAATAAGTGACCTAAATCACACCGCCTTACGGAATTTCCTTCACATTTAATTTTGAGCATATAATTTATTAGCGGGTTTGGAAATCAAAACTTTAATTTGATACTTTAAAATGGACCTTTTATTTTTACAAATTCTTTATTATAGTTTTGACGTTAATTGTTTGGCCGGCGCCTCATCTTACAGTGCATTTTATCCGTTATATAGGGAATATAGATTGCAACAAACAATTAATGTCAGTACTGTACCACGGGCCTCCAAGCAGTTNAAGATGTGTCCACATTACTCGTGCTTGTACTCGTGCTCGTGTGACTCGCTATGCTCGCTAGTAATGTGGACGATATGACAAGTCACGAGACAAGCAAATTTAAAATTTGTAATTTAAAAACTATGGCCAATAAATTAAAATACGACTACAGCCTATACACACTACGAGTAAATATACGGATCCTCACGCGCCGAAGCCTGGCGAGCAACTGAAGTAGTGTGGACGAAGATTTACGAGTACAAGTAAAAGCCAGACGAGTCTCCCGACGAGCACAACCCTGGCGAGCACGAGTAATGTGGACGCGCCTTTACATGTATACAAGTCTGAATATACCGCTATATGTCCACGGGAATATAACAAAATTGCACCAACTGACTTGATGATATGGAATATCACATGAAGAGTTTCTAACCTTATTTTACCCCATAACTTTCGTTTTTATAATAAGTTTATAGTTCATTGTACTTTTTACCATCTATTTCATAATATAAAATGTATCCAGCATCCAGCTTCACCATCGCAACTGCAGTTCAGTGGTGTGTGTATAGGGTAATCATGTGTTTGCCTGATGATGGCTTTAATAGCCGAAACATGTGCCAAGCTAATTTTAACCTTGACCTTTATATTGTTGTGCAGCGACGGACTCTAATAAAGAATTGTATATAATAACACAACTGGATGCACAAAATGAAATTTGTATTTGTATCCTTTTATTCAATTCCTCGTCGAATTTATTGTGGGAATCACATGACAAACACAAACACGTCCAGTAAGCAAAACCCAGAGTTTCTAATGTAAAAACAGAGGTGTATGATGTTACCACTGTGTCTTAATGTATTGAAAGGAAATTTTAATTTTCTACGCCTCATTCAAAGTGATCATGAGTCTTGTGACCAGAAAAGCACGAAATAAAGATGGAACGAACCACCCTGGACCAAACAACGCCACAAAATATCAGCAAATTGCATTTTCCACAGCCCCCCCTCACCAGATAATAATTCCAATGGACCTGCGTAACAAACGCTTTACAATGAAATACAAAAAAGAATTTAAAGCCATTTCGAACGCAGTGAAATGCATTCGACCTAAATGTTACCTCAATTCCCTATTCTCTTTATACGCTGTGGGAATATAGAGCGGTGCGTCTGTTCGCACGATCGCCCAAAATCGTTAGGTTATATTGGAAATCACAAATGAAAGTAACGGTGTTTTGGGGCCTGCAACTGTTGCCTACGTTTTGGATTGGATCAGTACAACCGTTGACTTGTGCGGAACGAGAGACCCGGGTCACTCGCGTTACCAGCTGCAGGACCCAACAGGGTTCAATTGCGTGGAAACAACAGACTTTCAGAACTTGTAGAGCCCTTCAGACTCGAGCTAGATGATTGTAGGTATCCAATAATGAGAGCTATTCGATTCGCTAGACATTTGTGGCAATAAAATAGTATATCTGCACTTTGAAGAGTATAGTGTGATACACTCTAATATATCTTATTACGATATTTGTGGTTGTAACGGTAGTAGATATTAATATGATTATCTTCTGGGATCCGGTCTAGAAAACCGAAATTGACGGCCACGGGGATTCGTTGCGCTGACCCCGGGACACCCTCTATCTGCAAAAGTTGGCACTAAAACTTCGCCGACAAGCGGCGGTAGCTCGGTCGGTATGGTTCGCTTGCGGACTGAAATCACGGAGGAGTTTTATATTCTGGCACGTGAAAACTTGAGATTTGGTAGATAGGCACAGACGTTTCGGAAGATATTGGAGGTACATCACCCTTCAAGACAGAAGATGATGTTAGGAAATTTCTCTGAAACTCTGGCAACTCTCTGCCTAATTACACAATGTCGTTACGTGTATGGATAATTAAGGCTAGGTTCCGATTGGTAATTGGATTTATTAACAACATAAAGGTCGTAAGTGCAGTTAATCATTACATTATTGCTGCTTTACTGAATTCACAATCACTCCACACTAATATCTTCAGTCTATCTGGACTAGTACTCACGGATTTATAACACAGTACGAGTAACTGTAACAGCCTGACTAAATCACACACTCTCAACATTACACATAAATAAAACCTTCTAATCAGACGTTAAATTTTCACAGGCCGACATCTAAATCTTCTGTACTCCTGGTTCCAGTTCGCTCTCCGAACTCACAGCTTACGGCCCTGGAACGGACATGGACCTTTAGTAAACACATATCACGTGATCGCTATCCAGCCAGTCTATTGGCGCGTCGTTCGGATCTACATAATGTATAACATTTTCTGCTGTTGCGTGTTGGACCGTGTTTACAGAGCTGTTGCGTGGCAACGTGTTGACCAAATACGTTACAATATCATATCCCAGAGGGCCGTGATATTATCCCAGGTTTATTATCGTATTTAAATATTATCACCAAAATAGAACTGTTCACTGTCTGTGACTCTGTTTCATTACCAGAAAATACGTAATAGCGATGTGTGGTTCCGAGCGATATGCAATTTATCTGCTCTTCATAGACTGTGGGTACTCGAAAACGAGGTTATCGAAAGAACATCTTGACATGAAATAGAAGAAATAGCAGAAAGATGGAGAAAATTACATAATGAGAAGCTCGATCACTTTTCTTCACTACATTATTACGGTGATCAAGTGAAAGATGTTGTAATGGGCAACACATGTAGCACACATACGCGAGGTGAACTCATTCATCAGTAATCTGTCAAGACGACAGGTCCACAGTCTCTTATAAAAAAGTTCCTCCATTTAATGCGATCTAGAGCTTTCTCCTTCAAATGAAAATATCCTCTTCTGTCAGCAAGGTCATCCAGCATCTTCTTACGTCTTCTTCCTCGTCTTCTTGTCACTTCTATCCGCCCCTCTATCTTTCCTTCGATAACTTCTTTTAGAAGGCAGTTTCTGCGTAAAACATGACCAATCCAATTAGCCTTCCGTTTTCTTATTTCGTGTAGGATATTCCTCTGCTCACTGACTCTAATTAACACTTCTTCATTTCTCACATAATCGGTCCAACTGATCTTCTCCATCCTTCTCCAACACCACATTTCGAAACTTTCCAGATGTTTCTGATCTACTGCCCTAAGTGTCCATGTTTCAGCCCCATACAGAGCTATGCTCCAAATGTAGCATTTCACTAGTTTCTTCCTCAAATTTAAGTCCAATTTGCTGGTAAAAAGATTCTTCTTCTTGCTAAATGCAGCTTTTGCCATGGCAATCCTGGATTTAATTTCACAAGTACACCTTCCATCATCTGTTAACAAGCTACCCAAATATTTAAAACATTTCACATTCTCCAGTTGTTTTTGGTCTATCTTTATTGTGACTGGGGTTGGTTGTCTCGAAATTTTCATTACTTTTGTTTTCTCCACATTCATTTCCATGCCATAGCACCTTCCAATTTCAATTAGTCTATCAATCATGCCCTGTAGCACAGTTTCTTCCTTAGCCATTAACACAAGATCATCTTCATATTTCACAGTTTGAATAATTTGCCCTCCTAATTTGAAGTCTCCGAGCCCATCCAGAGCTTCCTTGGTATGGCATTCGCTGTACAAGTTGAACGGAATTGGTGCTAAACAGCATCCTTGTCGAACTCCTCTTCCAATCTGCACACTTCTTGTCTCCCCTCTGTCTAGTCGTACTCTAACTTTCTGATCCATGTACAATTTGCTAATCAATCTTCTTTCACACCAATCGATACCTGTTTCCTTTAGGATCTGCATTAATTTGGTCCAATTTACACGGTCAAATGCCTTCTGCCAGTCTATAAAGCAAGCACACAGTTCTTCATCTATCTCCAAAGTTCGTTCAGTTATAATTCTCATCATCCCAATTGCATCCCTGGTTCCGTTTCCTCTTCTAAATCAAAACTGATCTTCTCCAAGTACATCCTCTATTTTCCTCTCAATTCTTCTTTTAAGTAACTTTGCTATTATCTTTGCTGTATGTGCAATAAGGCTTATTGTGCGATGGTCGCTGCATTTTGTAGCTTTTGTCTTTTCTTTAAGGTAGTCATTGTCACTTCTGTAAAGTCCTTCGGCCAGTCCCCAGTTTCATATATGGTGTTCATTAGTTTTGTCAGTGTTCGAGATGAATAATGGGTACAAAATATTCGTCGGCAAATTAGAAGAGAAGACGTCATTACTGAGATTCTGGTGTAGATGGGATCATAGTATTACAGTGGAACTTAAAGATATATTATGGAAGAGTGGATTTATCTGGCTCACGATAGGGGCCAGTGGTTGTATTTTATGAACATTGCCGGGAAACTTTTTGATCACTAAAGCGGGACATTTCTTGACTAGCTGGCCGCTTATAAATACTCGGAGGCCGCGGAAGAATCCCGACGGGCGGTGGGAATAACGACGCCCGAGACTTTCCCCAATCTCTCTCTCTACTTCTACATTCCCCTCCAATGACCTTATGGCCTTTGCTAAGTAACGCAAAGTGCTTGTGTCTTGCGAATGTTTTCATCACTTGATTGTTGCCGCCTGTATGGTTTTAACCAGAATGGCTACACGACTCGAAGGGAATCTGGAAAAATGCGCTGGAGTTGGAAGTCCAACAACTGGAGGGAGACGTAAAAGGGCTCAATCCATGGGACTTCGATCCGTGGCCTCGATATAGAAATTGGCCCTAACAACGGTCGTATTATTAATAATGCTTAAGTAATTCTAAAGACAGCAGCTCATCGAACCATGTTGTAAGGCCATGAAATTTATACGTAGTTGTAGTATAGGCTTGTCTTAAGGCGTGTCCACATTACTCGTGCTCGCCAGGTTTGTGTTCGTTGGGAGACTCGTCTGGCTTTTACTTGTGCCCGTAAATCTTCGTCCACACTACTTCAGTTGCTCGCCAGCCTTCGGCGCGTGAGGATCCGTATATTTACTCGTAGTGTGTATAGGCTGTAGTCGTATTTTAATTTATTGGCTATAGTTTTTAAATTAAAAGTTTTAAATTTGCTTATATCGTGACTTGTCATATCGTCCACATTACTCGCGAGCATAATGAGTCACACGAGCACGAGTACGAGTACGAATAATGCGGACGCGCCTTTACAGAAACTCTAATATGAAAAGAAGGAATTTCGCTAGGGAATGAAACGAATCCCTCTGCAACACTGACACTGTGTCTGAAAGCGCAGAAGCTGTTTTGTTTCATTAAGATTTGCTTCGGTTAGAGGGGAAGTACAGAATTATAAAGGCCTGTCTAGTTTCAAGACATTTTGAGGGAGAGGCGGAAGTAAAGATCCAGCAAATAGCCAGTTTTTCTATGAGAGAAATTAAGGTCTCTTCTTAAATAGCCTCGACTTGAAATGAGAAGTGAAAATAAGAAGAGACAAAAGGGGAATTTACATGGGAGCACACGGTATTGTTGCGTATTTTCTCCGTGCAAGAACTGTGGAGCCACAGAAACAGCCGTTGCTAGGCAATGCCTTCACGCAATAATAGAGGAACTGTCACGATACGAGACGCAAAGCGCACAGCCGTTGCTCTGGAACAATTGAATAAACACGTTTCCTCGGAGACGAATTCATACAAGAATAGAATAGATGTGTTTTCCATGTGATCCGTGCCGAGGGGTTATAAAAGGAACAAAGAATATCGTTAGATGTGCCCGTGTGGAGGCGGGTTGAAATAACTCCACCGTGACCCTGCTAATCGTAGAAAGTGACGAACAGGAAACTCATATCTGAGACAGTAAAGTATGGTCGTGAGTGCACAAACGAGAGACCTGTCCTCTCTTCAGAGAGGGCGTACCGCAAAAACAAGACCGTAAATGTAAAACTGTAATAAATATCTGGTAATGAGCCCAGATGGGGCTCGACACCAAGACTTATTGACCGACTAACCGTCAGTCGCAATGTGACTTTGACTTTGACGTTTAAGACAGTTGAGTTTCTAGATTCCAGCCTGCCATGGCATGAGGTTGGGAGCAGAGTAACTGAAATGATGAATTGAGAAGGTCTCTGCAGATGCAGTCGAATGACTGAGAAGAGATGGCATGAAACGAATTAGGCTGTGAAAATGAGACTTCACGTGTGCTGCAGTGACAGTGAGACAGTTAAAAATCCGTTGTCAGGATACGACCAGTGAAGACTGAGAACACTAATGTGTGTGTGTGTGTGTGTGTGTGTAAAGATGTACTGTAAAGTGTGCAGATCAGAGATAGCGCTCTAATTAATTGTAGTTATGAGTGGTGTGTATAAGGTGTCAATAAATTCAATCATCCAATCAAAACCCTGTTTAATAGTCACGCACCCTTACACATCTCATGTCTGTGTGTGGGATTCTGTATAACACGAGTAATTATTGAACCGAAAATTATGGATACAGACTTTTGTTACTCAAGGGTTCCGGAAAGTGGGCCTCGATTTCCCAAAATATCAAACGAATTTAATTTCTAAAATCATTTTAATATGCTTATGTAGTATATGTACATATCCCAAATATACATTTCTTTACGTCATGTTATAGATCTAGGAAGATTTGCTGTGGTGCTCAGAAGGAACCTGTACCATCCGGTTCTGCAAGGACAATGTTATTTCAGATTTAGTGTCCGTGGAATCAAGTTTAGAACCAAAACATATAATGTACTAAGCGTTGACATCCTCACTTCAGTCGCTTGAACTCCGATAGCTGTTGGATAGGAAGTTGTGTATACCCTAGATCAGGTGATGAATGCAGATGCTCAGTTTGTATCGAGCACCAAACGAGAGACTCTCAGTCGTAACTAGGCTCCTTAGCGATGCATGACTCGACTTGGTTGCTATAGCAATATTATGCAACTTCTACTTAGTTCTGGACCCCTGTTAAATTATCTCAATTCATGGAGAAGAGTCCTAGGTAATGCGAGAGTCCTTGGCGTAATCAATAAAATTTTGTGTTTTAATGCAACCCCAAATTTCATTATTTTAAACAGATTATCTCACCATTAGTACTTATATTGAACCACATGAATCTAGCCCTCAACTTCACACAGACTGTTTAATATTCAGTTTAATATCATACCCACGTCACGCTTATGTCTTTTAATTTGTTTCTTCTATTTAGGGTTTTGGGCCAAAGTTGTGTATGAATTTCTCCTTTCTCCCATTAATGCTGCATATTCTGCGTATTTTAACCTCATTCATTTGATCACCCTAATTATGTTTATGCCTATCAAAGTGGCCATGCGGTCTAAGACATGAAATATTTTCTCCAGCTCGAATGCTAGGTTAGTGGGGTTGAGTCCCACCCAAAGCATGAATGTCATTCTGCGTTTATTCTGTGTTTGTGTTGCTCTGTGTGTAGGCAGCGGCCTTGTGTTGGGCTGATTCCCCGTCTAAGGAGTCCTGCATACTGCCTAGAGTTAAGAAATTGAAGTGAAAAAAACGTTTCACACGTGTTCTATGCTTCAAGTTGGAGCAACAGGAATAGATAGATAGATAGATAGATAGATAGATAGATAGATATAGATAGATAGATACTCGTAGATAGATAGATAAATAGATATACTAACACTCGGCAAATAAGTGATATGAATTATGGAGCTTCTCGTTTTGGTGTTTTCTCCATTCCCCTGTCATTTCCTTCACCCTGATTGATAATGTTCACAGTTACAAGTTTAGAAGGAAACAAGTGATGGAAGATTAAAGAAAATTCGCAAGAAGTTTGCTTCTTAAACTGTACTCAAATTTTCGGATTTGAAACATGGAATGTGTCTTTGTTTTCATTATGTAATTTGCAGTAGTATTTTATTAGCGCTTTGAATCCCGAATTTCTTCAAAATAATGTACAGAAATTCAGTTCCTACCTCAGAGAAAACATGCATAGTCCCCAATACAGAAAGCAAAACAATTGCTTTCTTTGAGAAGTGTACGAAACCCAAGAATAGAATGTTTGTGTATGTGTGTGTATGTGTATGTAATATGCAGGAAATTGAGGTCAGCTCTTTCTAAGGGACCCATCACAACAAGTGTCTTTCTCTGTCAGGTTACCAACAGATCCATTTTCCGAACGTTGCGTTCTCTAGCTTTTAGAATATCGGATGATGGACAAACTCCCAAAACCTAGTAATTCTGAGAAAATTTATTGCTAAACCAGATGACACATGAGGAAAGTACTGTGCTTTGAACGGTTAGCGAAACCAGCGACAACGAAAATTTCAATCACTGTATTGAAATTCGCTCAAGTAGTGTTCATATTCGTTTGTCATGCGTCAGTTTCCACGTGGAGGAAAATCTTCCCCTTTCCAATGGTGATTCAGACTCGTTTCAATCTCGTGTGGTGAGAAACATCTTCTGTAAAATGTCCCTGAAAATAAAATGAACCATCTGCACTGTAATTGTGGGTCACTTTGTTATCAGTCAAATTAGTGACTTGAGATTTGTAGGGGTGGGAAGAAAGGGTCGTAAAGTAAACTTGGGGTCTAACAAATTGCTGAGTTTGTTCTCTTGTTTTACGAAGGGGGAGGCATCAGTATTTTCGGAGGGTGGTAAATCGAATTAAAATCATATTGGATCCCAGCTCTCGAGCCTTTCATATATGATGGATAAAAATTAGGAAAGGCCCTGTGTTCAGCAGAGCTTGTACTTTGAAGTGGATCCTGTGCTAGATCAGAGGGACTCGTGTGTGGCGGTGAACAGTGGTAGTTGGAATCATATAACAGTAAGCAGTAGCGACTAGGAACCATGAAATGACGTGAAACACAGGAATGTGTACAAATCATTACCACTATTTCCAATACAAGCTGAGTCTGTAAAACTACCGACTGATGTGGGTCGCATCTCAAGGCGGAACTACAACAAATCCAAGTAAAGCAACAGGCTATTTTGACCCTAGTTGATAATGTAAAGTAATGGGAAGTGTATTATTAACAATTTAAAATAATTAAGTTTTTATAACTTTTTGTTAATTAATTCTTATACACTGTTTATTCTACTACATAACCCGTCAACCATGTAACAAACTGTTCCTTATTTCTGACACACTCACATACGACACAACGTGTCAGGGCCCTAAATCAATAACTTCAGATGTCTAACAATTCTGAAACTGCTGCATTACACTAATATTGTCCATTCGTCGGATATGCGACTGCGCGCTTCATGGTTTAAATCGACACACTCGTAGTCAATTGGTATGCCCTACAACAGAACATCCTGTAGTTCGCTTAATTTAAACCAACAAAATTCATTACAATTTGTATTAAAATTTTCTGTTATAATTTCTTTTAGATTTTGTAAAATTCTTATTACACCTCACAAGGGGCGACGTCCACTTGTTTAGATCTGTATCCTCTAATCCAGACGTTTAATGCGGCAGCCTGTTTTTCTATTCGTAATCCCGTTGTTGTGTTACGTCTGCAATCTGTAATTTTGTCTCTAGCTTGTGCGTTGGTCCCTCTAGCAACATGTGGTGTTGTCTAGTTTAAAGTTAACGAGAGATCATTAGGCTTAGTAAGTATATAGAACTTGCCGGTCAAGGTAGCCTAGCGGTCTAAGGCATGCACTGTCTTCGCTCGCTTCGAAACCGGGATCGTAAGTTCGAATCCCACTCAGGACATGGATGTTTAATTTGTGTAAGTGCGTTTTACTGTGTTTGTGTACAGGTAGAGGCCTTGCGACGAGCTGATCACCCGCCCAAGGAGTCCTACGTATGTGTAAGATCTAGAAAAACCGAAGTGAACGGAGAAGTTCATGGAGGTAGGCCTAGGCCCACTGGGGCTGTAGTGACAAGGGGAAAAAAAGTATATATAACTAAGTTAACTAAAGAGCTACTTAAAGATGAGGTAGGTATATCATCAAATCTGGCTTAGGGCTAGGACCACTGATTGTTTAGGCCACCAGAAGCGGTGGAAAGAGAAACAGACTTCTAGATGCTGTTGAGCGCGAATATATTGCAGACACGTTGGATTGTACTAATGAGCTTGACTAATTTACCTTTGGAAAATAAATCGACTGTTCCTTTTGTAGACAGGTTTCAGTTACTGCATACCGAGCAATAAGAGCATCTGTCTGCCGGGTAAAGCCGGACTTGAGAAAATTTAATTTTTTTTTTCATCTGGGCCCCTACTGAGCGTCGTATTACATTTCTAAAAATAATGCTTAAGTAGTTTTAGTTAGGAAGGTGGTCTTTTTACTTTACTGAAAACTCATAAATTTCGTTTCAACTATTGACGAGAAAATGGTCATTTTGTGTTTTGGAGCCGAGTTGAAATGCCCTTACTTTTTTAGCTGGAATATTCTGATTCACCGGGTACCGACTGAGGTTAGACGAAATCTTCAATAATGAATAAGAGTAAAATTCATCTAACTGTTTAGGGGTTAGCGAGGGGCACATACATACACACACGGAAAGCTGAGAGACGATATACTAAAGTAGCAGGTTTTAGTATTCAGAGGGGCTGAAAACTTTCCCCGTCAAAATTTGGAGTTCGATATTTTTGGCGACCACAGTACTTTCTCATAAGTAGTGTGACATGTTGACCCCTACCTCCCCAGCTGCACGTAGCGGTAACGTAACGCTCGCGTAATAGGCGAGTAATCACCCCGCATCCTGGCAGCTATGCGCGGTGATGTCACGAGCGGAGCCGAAGAGAGCCGAGCGTAGCCGAAGATAGCCGAGCCCCCGCAACCTGGTAACTATGCAAGGCGAGTCAACAGCGGTGACGTAACAGGATGACGTGGCACTCATTACGCAACAAGCAAGCACTGCAGCTATATAAGTGAGCTGCACAGTGNTTAAGAGATTTTGTTGTAGGGTTTGTAAAGTGTGGAAACCCGTAATATTGTGATAATTAATTGTAGCCGTTATTTGTAGATTGTTAAATAAACCAATTAACCATCTCTACGGCGTCTTCAGTAACGAAACACGTTACAGTATATATATATATTGTAACGTGTTTGCAATCCAGAAGAGTCACTTCTATGGAAACGCTAGAACAGACCGTTGCATAGGAAACAACAATCGCTCTACTGTAGTTCTAATATCGAATCTCCACGGTTACGACGAATACGCGAAGCGTTTCCACAGAGACAACGCAATAACAATGGGTCATTGCGTAGGAATCGCGGAACCGACAAAGCAACGTTTCCACTGCTATAACAGAGGGTTCATTTGCATAGCAGCGGCCGAGGGGATAAATAGTCCAGCTTCGACGAGAAGCAGTCAGTCTTTGTCCAGCCTTCTTAGAAGAGAGTCTGCTATAAACCGCCGCAGAAGACAGTCCAGTATCGCCGAGATATTGTAAGCAGCATTTGTAACACTGCAAGTGGAAATGATTGTAAAGTGTGTAAGGTGAGCGAACGAAATAAATTCGCTATATCAAACAACGGCGTAAATTTATTTGTAGCCTGACACACAAGACACGCTACAATATATATGACAAGTTACAAATGGCGACATTTGACTTAGGTACTGCATGTTGTGAGTAAAAACATATAATTTTTACCTTTATTCTTCTTGTTATTAATTAATTTTGTACAATGCCTATTTTCATTATTTAGCAACCTCGTAATGAAATCTTATATAAAAGGCCCATATTAACTCTTGTTATTGTGCCGCGCCATAACTCAAGCAGTTAGTCGCTGGCTTCCCACCGCGGCGGCCCGGGTTCGAGCCCGGATCTGGTCAAGTAGGATTTGTGGTGGACAAATTGGCGCTGGGGCAGGATTTCTCCGAGTACTTCGGTTTCCCCTGCCAATCTTCATTCCACCAATTGCTCCACAATCACCCTCACCTATCATCTGGGGCTGGTACAATAGGCCAGAAGTGGCCGCAGTACAAGGGACTTAGTCCCACCCACTAGCAATAAAAGAATACCTTTAATCTGTATTTTTCCTTCATGGTGAGAATTTGATGCACCATGTTAATTTGAGATCTTAAATAAAAAGGCATATTTGAATTCACACAGAACCTTTGTAATTGTTTTAGTATACTATAACATATATATATATATATACACGTACGTCTAAATAGTATATTGTTTGCTCGGCTGTTACAAATATTGTATTTAAATATATACACAGACCCCATATACAACATAATTTAAAATCCAAAACATCGTATAAAACAGTAAATAAATTGTTGGTTATTGGATAACTATGTTTTCATTTAAAAATGTAACAGTAACATATGTAATTATAGATAATAGACATAGCGGCAGATTTTGTGATAGGAAAGCAAATCGCCGGATGCTTACGTTTGCTTTATTGCTGCTGTACATAGTGCACACCTCAGATTCCTAGTCATAATTGACTACGCGGAGTTAGGTCGAGGAAGCGACTGGGTACTTGACTCACAAATAAGATTTAAATGAGTCAACAGTAAATTATTGCGTATTCTTGTACTGATGATTACGCAATTCCTAATAATTAATTCCTTTAAAAACAGAATTTTAACTGCCTGTGTTTCAAATTACTTGTCACTTTGCCGAAAATCACAATTATCGTATAAAATTGATGTTCAGTCATAATTTTTTAACCCAATTGCACTGATTTTCTAGAGATTTTCATTTTACTCCTGCAATATCCCTCCAAAACGTCTGGCTGTCTTCGAACTATTCATCGTTAAACCCAGAAGACCATACTCTTCTGGAACTGTGCTGCTAAATCCGGGAAATCTCTCATCAGGTAGGGCTTCCCTGAAATTTGCTTTTCAATTTTCGAAACCTCCAATTAAATGATGACAATTTTAACGAGCGCACATAATGTTACAATTACATTACACAAGAGCACGTCACGCATGCGTACTTCTGTTTATACGTGCGTCTACTAACCCGCATGTAACCCTATTTGGGAATCAAGTTTGGAGAGAAATATGTTAACTTAATTAAAATGTATATGCATGATGTGTGCAGGTTATAGAATTGTAGATTTTATGTATGCAAATATTGATCTGATGTCTTGTATTTCACAATAGGGTAAGCGAGGAGGAAAGTTTATTCCTTTTTCATTTCCTGCATAATTTTGTAGAAAAAGGCTGGAGTTATGATTAAGAGTGGGAAAAACAAGCTGTACATATTTACCAGGCATACTCTCAGTGAACTGTAAATAGAATAACCAAGACTAGTATGGCAGCGAGAAATAATTCAAGTTTTAAATATATCAATATACAGAGTGCTACAAAGTAGAAAATTTTCAGTCTAGTGTGACATACAAGTTTACAACATTTCAGTCTTTATTCACCTGACAAGTTTCGATTAAAAAAAAATCATCCTCAGAGGCGCACCACTACTATCAGGAAACACTGTCACATAAGATGTTTTGAGTGTTTCCTGATCGTAGTGGTGCGCCTCTGAGGATGATTCCTTTGAATCGAAACATGTAAGGTGAATAAAGACTGAAGTGTTGTAAACTTATATGTCACACTAGACTGAAAATTTTCTACTTTGTAATTAATAGTGTGACGGACCAGAATGAGATAAATCAAAATACAGGGTGTTTCACTACTTTAGGTCATAACTGCAGGAAGTGATTTCCTAGTTCTTTGTGATCAAAAAGTTCATATAAACATGTGTCCGATTTTGGACGGTTACGGAGTTATGATCGTTTATCATTCCCGTACACGACCTCGTGTGAACCACGTTTATCATCTGACGGGTCGCTATTTTTAGCCAGCTACAGACAGACCGTTCTCGTTATCTCGACACTTGAGAGCTATCTAAGGCGGGGTGGGTTGGTATGTCCGGTGCGGTTCACAACCGAGCGATAGCCTGTGTTGCGGCCGGCGGTGACATTTTCGAAAATCAGTTTTAAGCACCAGTCAACTCAAATTAAAGGTAATCTCAAGAAATTAACTTTACATTCATACGTTAAATGTATCATGTATTATGCTGGTTTATCATTTTGTTCCATTTATTATCAGTAATCGTTACCTTCTATTCTGAGATTAAAACGGTCATAACTCCGTAACCGTCCAAAATCGGACACATGTTTATATGAAATTTTTTGATCACAAAGACCTAGGAAATCACCTTCTGCAGTTATGACCTAAAGTCGTGAAGCACCCTGTATACGTAAATGTGGTGGACAAGAGGAGAGTATACAGGATATTGATGGGAAAGTCAGAAAGAGAGAGTTCACTGGAAATAGCAAGAAATAGGTGGGTGGACAATAACAAAAGTGATCTTGGAGAGATAAGAATGGATGGTATAAATTGGATTGATCTGACTCAGTACAGGGACCAGTGCAGGGCTATTGTGAACACGATAATACACATTCGGGTTCCATAAAATACTGGGAAGTTCTTGAGTAGCTGCACAATTGGCGGTTTCTCAAGAAGGGCTCAGCTCCATGAGTGAGTGCGAACAATATTAAGAGAGAAATATCCACGAAGGACGAAAATTGAAACCTACCTGTACAAAAGTATACAACCTCATATCGTCGCGTCCGACTCTACATCTTGTGGGCTTCTGGGTAACGAGAGATGATTACGGAAGATTTAGGGGGGAATTATTGCTTCCAACTTCTAGGCAGAAGTAATTTATGTAAGCCTCTTGCTGTGCAGACGAGGTGCGGACACTACTGGCCTCAGTCACACAAGAACTGGCCAATCAGTAGCAGGGCAGAAGACCCTGAGAGGGGGCAATTACAGAGGAGCGCCACCCTGCCCTTCGTGACCAGCTTTCTCTCACACCTCTTACAAATTTTGTTACTTTCCCAACTTGGGACACTGGAGCCCAAAACATGTGGGCAGTAAAGGTGAAGCTTTCCCTATGCTTAACTAAATAAGCACTACGCAATGGAGATGTGTGGGGGAGTGGATGCATACATCCACATTTTCTCTACTTAGGCACTAGCTAGAGATGCGTGGTCAGCTTCACGCCCCGGGCGCTTTACCCCAGGTAACCATTGCATAGGTAGTTGGGTGCACCCCAGAATCGATCTGGACGACGTGAAGAAGAGAAAATTCCTGACCCTTCCGGGACACGAACTCCAGCACCTGTATACCAACTACGCTATTCCAGCTCCGAGATGAGGACAGTAAGTACGTCATTACCCAGACTCATTTATACACCCTCGTTCTCTTGGTGTTGGGTTATCTTTGGGTTAGAATTAACTTAACGCTCCTAAGGCAATGATAAAGCTGCCCCTGTACTTAGGCACCACGCCATGACCTTCACTATTCTTGTTCTGGGCACTGTGTGCAGGTGAGGGGTCAACTTGAGGCCCTGGTCACTTAACCTCCCGGGGAAACAGATCCCCCTCCCTAAGCATTGTGCAGGAGACTGGATGGGCCCCAGTCTGAGTACTGTGGGGAACAGGAACATTTCTTGCCCCTGACGCGAATCGAAACAGGTCGCCCAGCCCCTCACTCCTCGCTATACAGACTGAGATATCCTCAAATTCATCTGAAAGCGATTATACTTGTATTTTAATTCCAAACAGCATCGTCATTACAGAGACATACTGATCTATGCTGTTCAATGAAATTCGAGTAGTTGCTGTTTGTTGGGAAGATCATACCGAATAAATAAGTATATTTTGTGAGGAAACTTAATAGATTTTTAATATTATAGCAGTTGTTACAGAGGCCAATATCTACCATTGTGCAATACTCTATTGAAGCATCTTGTTGCGTTAATACATCTAATAAAGTTCACTGTACTAGACAGTCCGTCAACAATGCAAAAAATTGTTCCTTATTTCTTACACACTCACATATGACAGAACATGTCACGGCCCTAAATCAATAACTTCAGATGTCTAACAATTCTGAAACTGCTATATTGCACTAATATTGTCCATTCGTCGGATATGTCACTGCGAGCTTCATGATTTAAATCGACACACTCCTAGACAATTGGTATGCGCTACAACAGAACACTCTGTAGTTCGCTTAATTTAAACCAACAAAAATCACTATAATTTGTATTCATATTTTCTGTTATAAATCTTTTTCGGTTTGAAAATTCTTATTACACCTCACAAGGGGCGACGTCCACTTGTTTAGATCTGTATCCTCTAATCCAGACGTTTAATGCGGCAGCCTGTTTTTCTATTCGTAATCCCGTTGTTGTGTTACGTCTGCAATCTGTAATTGTGTCCCTAGCTTGTGCGTTGGTCCCTCTTGCAGCGTGTGCTGTTGTCTTCATTACAGGACTTCGAAGATCAAAAAGCCAGCAAACCCGAGATACACGCACCAACGTCAGGACCGTTTAGAATCTTCCAGACTGAAGGTTTTTGAGAATGGTGCTAAGACGAGGAGAAAGTAACAAGGGGATGGGAAAGCACTGTACAGGATGACGGGACTTCCCATAATGTATACTCTGCAAGGAATATTATTAGGATGATTACATTAAGGAGGAGCGGATGGGTTGGACATATAGCACTCTAAGAACTGATGATAAATACATACAAATTTGGCAATGCTCAGCTTCTTATCTAACTCGATTCTTGTTAAGTCGACAATCGAAGGAAATACCTAAGCAGTTGAGACGACTTCAGGTTTCCACAAATATTCCTTGCAAGGATATGTTACACGTTATAAATGCTCAGAGAAGAAGATGACATTGAAATTGACGTAGTAATGTTCATAATTTAATACTTCAGACACACACACATGTTATTACAGGCTACTGTTAACAGGAAAAGCATGAGAGTTCGGGTATAAATTTATTACAAGAATAAATATGATACATACTGTAACGTGTTTTGCTACTGAAGACGCCGTTCAGATTGTTAATTGGTTTATTTAACAACCTACAAGTCTTGGCTACAATTAATTATAACACTGTTACGGGTTTACACAAGTTACAACCCTACACAATTATCTGTCCACTCTGTCCTCAGTATTCACAGTACGGGAGCTATACAAGTGTCACTGTATTACACACTCCCAGTTACTTCTCTTGTGAGCCAAGCAGCTGCTTCTCACGCTATCACTTCTACTCACACGTTCCGGTATTCTTCTTTCCGGTCGGCTACTCTTCCATCCGCACTGTGTCACTCCAGCTCACAGACTGACTGAATGCTGACTCCCTGGCTAACTCGTAAGTCACTGTGAATAGTGTTCGCTGCTCCTTATTTAGCCCCGTTACGGACAACAAAGAAAACAGTTACGTAATAGGCACCACTGTTGCGTAACTTCGTGTTTACCGACTGCCTAGGAACAGTCCCCGTCGTGTTTACAAAGGCGCTGCTGGGCAGCGGTGCCGGGAGTTGTTTACGTCTACGTAGCAACTGCGACGTCACGTGTTACATCACCGCGGGGAAAGGGGTGTCTACCGAGCGTTGCACACTGATAGAATGAAAGGGGGTATGTGACGTCACTCGCAAGATCACGGTGTTCACGCGACCCCCGCCTTCCACTGGGAGTACCTTAATCGTTAAAATCCATTACCAGCATTAATTTGCATTTCAAATAATGGCAAGAGAAGACTGTGACTACAAAATAACGTGAAGGAACTATGAAAATGTCTGTAAACATACGTCTTTCTGGTTCGGATTTTGAGCGAGGGGCGGAGAGCATTCATGCATGTTTTCCCGCCGAAACGGAGGGTTACAGCGGCTCTGTTCATGACGAACTACGAGAGAGCACAAATCTGTCCCGAAACTTGACAAGCAGTGGCTGCTTTTGTTGCGTCCGAACATGGTTGTGCGTCAAAAACGAATTGGACGTCGACGATGACGTTTATGACAAGAGTTAGCCAGAAAACACGGGAGACGGCATGAATCACCCTCTTGACTGGTCCACCGGCATCTGCTTCGAGTGGATAAGAAGATGGGTACGTGAGAATATCACAACAAACGGCGACGGCCACAGCACACCCAACGTCGAGGGTGGTATCTCAGCAATCGACGATTTCAGCTGACCAGTGACCTGCGATGGCGAGAGCACAGCCAGCGGCAAGGACGACATCACACACAACGACGACGGCCAGAGCAGAGCCAAGGGCGCGGGTGAACGCCCAGCGAAAAACGACAGCGAAAGCCCAGTGACCAGCGATGGCGAGTGCAACAGCACACATAACGACGACGGCGAGAACACACTCAACAGCGAGGGTGACCGCCCAGCGAAGGACGAACGCGACAGCCCAGCAATAGCCGACGACTACAGCCCAGCGAACGACAGCGAAAGCCCAGAGACCAGCGAAGGCGAGGGCGACAGCACACATAACGACGACGGCGAGAACACAGTCAACGGCGAGGGTGACCGCCCAGCGAACGACGACAGCGACAGTACAGAGATTGCCGACGACTACAGCCCAGCGAACGACAGCGAAAGCCCAGTGACCAGCGATGGCGAGGGCGACAGCACACGTAACGACGACGGCCAGAACACAGTCAACGGCGAGGCTGACAGCCCAGCGAAAGACGACCGCAACAGGCCAGCGATAGCCGACGACTACAGCCCAGCGAACGACAGCGAAAGCCCAGTGACCAGCGATGGCGAGGGCGAGAGCACACATAACGCGACGGCGAAACACAGTCAAGGGCGAGGGTGAACGCCCAGCGAACGACGACCGCGACAGCCCAGCGATAACCGACGACTACAGCCCAGGGAACAACGACAGCGAAAGCCCAGTGACCAGCGATGGCGAGGGCGACAGCACACATAACGACGACTGCCAGAACACGTTCAACGGCGAGGGTGACCGCCCAGCGAACGACGACCGCGACAGCCCAACGATAGCCGACGACTACAGTCCAGCGAACGACAGCGAAAGCCCAGTGACCAGCGATGGCGAGGGCGACAGCACACATAACGCGACCGCGTGAACACAGACAACGGCGAGGGCGACAGCCCAGCGACATCACGGGGTTCACGCGGCCCCCACCTCCTTCTACGCCATTCACGTCACAATATATTAAATATTGTGACGCATTTGCACTATGCAAGACCCCCCCCCGGTCAGCGGTGACATAACACTTTCGGAGCGTTGCATTTTCTATGCTAATAGGCCAGTCACCAATCCGTCACCTCCCGCGGTGACGTAGCATTGGATGCCGCCGTTGCTATTCAGCAGTAAACAACTCCCGACAGTTTTGCTAGGCTATCGGCAATCACGGCGCCAGACAACAGTGGTTCCTATTACGTGGCTGTTTTCTGTGTTGTCCAGAATGGGGCTACATAGGAAGCAGCAAAGACTATTCGAGAGACGAGTTGGCCAGGGAAGAGTATCCAGTCAAGTAATTCTAATATTGCAGATAGCAGTAGCTATGAGATTGTAAACTGTGTGACTGTACCAGCGAGTGTGAAATAAAATTCGCGATATCAAATAAGGCGTGAAGTTATTTGTCGCGTTATACACCCAACACTTGACAATTTTCTGTTTGAATTGGTTTACGAACTTGAACACGCCTCGACGAATAATTGAATTTACGAGTGCATCTACTATTATACTCCCACGATGGAGATGGAAGAAATGATCGAATGCCTGCTGGCGAAATTGGACGCCGAATCCAAAGCCTGGCGAGAAGGGATGGCTGTAGGAAGAGAAGCCTTCTGAGCAGAGACGAGAGCCATCGAAGCAAGGACGAAAGTCATGCTAGAAAATATCGCCACCAGCCACAAGGGGTTGGCTGCCGAAACGAAACCAGATAGAGACATGGAGACATTTGCCTGCCTAGAAATGGAGGCAAATCCAGAAGGAGAGCCGGCGTCATTGGACATGAAACTTGAGGTGGCAGAACAACGAGAGGTACCCGTAAAAGACGCCGAATTAATGCCGGTTGGAGAACCGAAGAACAAAGGCGTAGGGACCGAAACAAGTGACGAAATATGAAGAATTCTACACGGGGAAATTGTGGACCCCAGAATAAGTTGGCCGTAACCCGCAGAGGTACAAGCCGCAGTGAGGAAGTGGCACAGCGAAAGAAAACCAGCAGGAAGGTGTCTTGCCATGTAACAGTGGCATGGCGTCGAAGGAACACCTTTAGGAAATGTTGCACCCGAGCAAATTATGACTCCCGAATGAAGTTGGCTGCCGCCTGCAGGAAGATATCCCGTCGCGCGACAGTGGCACGACGTTGGAGAAATGCCTTCAAGAACGAAACTCAACAGGGAACCTTCGGATGCCGGAGAAAGGAATTAGCCGTCGACAATTGTCTACGCCGTCTCTTCAAGCAGCCTTATGAGGAGTCTCAAAAATTGCGGGGTGCCCGTAGCAGCGTACAGAAATCAGTAGTGGGCACGGTTACGCAACGTTCTCGTACCAGCAAATGGCTGGAAGACCAGGAAGAACGGCGTCAACAAGTGCGGACCACGCCTGAAGTGCTGTTACATCGACATAAAGAACTTCTCAGGGAATTCATAAACAATGACTGGACACTGTGGAGGGGTCGTCGCAATCCAAAACGGATAAAGAGACCTCAAGTATAGGAGGAACCGGTAATGTAGAAGAACCGGCCTCCCGAGGAAGAATGAATGTGCGACGAATCAGTGTGACACAACTGGAGCTTCTGGCAACTTAGGAGGAAATAGCTCGAGACGAGCTGGTCTCAAGAGGGGAGCGGTTGTAACGGAAAGAGAATAGTCGCTGCAAGGAGTAGCCGAAATAACAGGAGACGCAGAAAGCACATCCTTTGAAGAAAAGGAAAGGGGATGTACGGTTAGGCTGTTCGGGATGAACAACCTTTAGAAGGGAGCAGTGTGACGCATTTGCGCTATGCATGACACCCTCTCCCCCATCAGCGGTGACGTAACACATTCGAGCGTTGCCGTTGCTACGCTAATGGTCCAGTAAACAATCCGTCACCTCCCGCGGTGACGTAACAGGGGATGCCGCCGTTGTTACTCAGCAGTAAACAAATCCAAACAGCGTTGCTAGGCTATGGGAAACACGGCGCCAGACAACAGTGGCACCTATTACGTGGCTGTTTTCTGTGTTGTTCGGAACAGGGCTAAATATGGAGCAGCGAAGACTATTCGAGAGACGAGTTGGCCAGGGAAGAGTATCCAGTCAAGTAACTGTAATACTGCTGAGAGCAGTAGCTGTGAGATTCTAAACTGTGTGACTATACGAGCGAGTGTGAAATAAAATTCGCTATGTCAAATAAGGTGTGAAGTTATTTGTCGCGTTATACACCCAACACGTGACAATATTAAAACACTCAGCACAAAGACAGAAATGAATGGGGTATAAAATAATCTGACCTAGTTACAGGGGATTCTGATTCAGTGTAATATATTGTGACGTATTTGCGCTATACAGGACACCCCTCCCCCAAGCGGTGACGTAACACATTCAGCGTGTTGCCCCTGCAACGGTAATAGGCCAGTCAAAACCCGGCCCCCTCCCGTGGTGACATGACCAAGGATTGCCACGGTTGCTATGCAGCAGTAAACAACTCCCTACAGCGTTGCTAGGCAATCGGCAAACACTACGTCAGGCAACAGCTGTATCTATCACGTATCTGTTTTCTGTCTTGTCCGTTCCGAGACTAAATAAGGAGCAGCGAACATCATTCAGTAGTGGATGGTGAGTCAGTAGTTAGTAGTGAGTGATTAGTTAGTAAGTAGCTAGTATTGAGCCAGTTACTAGAGAAAGAGTAACCAGTTAATTGCAGTCAAGTATTTGTGATACTGCGATGGCAGTAATTGTGAGGTTGTAAATTGTGTGATTGTAAGAGTGAATGTGCAATAGATTCGCTATATCGAATACGGCGTGAAGTGCTTTGTCGCGTTATACACCCAACATGTGAAAATATTAGCTTGCGGGGAGGTGTGAACCCTCTTTCTGAGGACAACTGATGGTAGCCTCTGCCTCAATGGGGTTAGGAGAAAGTGATGTTCACACAGATCTTCTAACTGCTTGGAGAGGGCACGCATCAAGTTCACTTCAATGGGGTCTCTGGGTCTGCGGAGAGGATGCACGGGCCTCAGTAACAATGGCAGGAAGCCCCCTATTGCCCCTAGTTGTTGCACTGGTTTATTCTGTATCAGTGTTGTTTCTTGGGAATTATTCTTCTAATTTCAGCAGCGAATCAGGTGCTTAGCTCTCGGTTTCTTGGTAAGATAGGAGCTGGAAGCGAAATGCTTTCCTGGAAAAATTTCTATCGCCAGCGGCCCAAAGCACTCATACATAACGAGGATAATCCAACTCAGCACATGCCACAGACTGCAGTACCGCATTGTTTGTAGCTGTTCATGGAACTTGCGTGAAATTCCCTCCGCTTATTCCAAGTCGGTGTTACTCAGATCTTGTTCGTCCAAGAAGTCGGGAGGCACGATCACATCCTTTGGAATACCCATGCTTGAATTACGGAGTTCGTGAGACGTAAGTTTACAGACATTTTCGTAGTTCCTTCACGTTATTTCGTAGTCACAGTCTTCTCTTGCGCTTGGTTGAAATGCAAATTAATGCTGGTAAAGGATTTTAACGATGAAGGTACTCTCCTGTAGAAGGGAGAGACTTGGATGGCGTAGCGACAGGTGGGGGTCCTGTGAACTATGTGATCTCTCTGTGGCCCGTCGCTGGGCCGTCGCCCTCGCCGTTGGCTCTGCTTTCGCCGTCGTCGTTGTGTGTGATGTCGCCCTCGCCAACGCTGGTCACTGGGCTTCCGCTGTCGTTGTTCGCTGGGCTGTAGTCGTCGGCTATCGCTGGGCTGTCGCGGTCTTCGTTCGCTGGGTGGTCACCCTCGCCGCTGACCGTGTTCTGGCCGTCATCGTTATGTTTCCTATCGCCCTCGCCATCGCGGGTCACATGGCTGTCGCTGTCGTTCTTCGCTGGGCTGCAGTCATCGGCCATCGCTGGGTTGTCGCGGTCGTCGTTCGCTGGGCGGTCACCCTCGCGGGTGACCTTGTTCTGGCCGTCGTCGTTATGTGTGCTGTCGCCCACAAAATCGCTGGTAACTGGGCTTTCGTGTCGTTGTTCGCTGGGCTATAGTCGTCAGCTATAGCTGGGCTGTCGCGGTCGTCGTTCGCTGGGCGATCACCATCGCCGATGACCGTGTTCTGACCGTTGTCGATATGTGTGCTGTCGCCCTCGCCATCGCTTGTCACTGGGCATTCGCTGTCGTTGTTCGCTGGGCTGCAGTTGTCGGCCATCGCTGGGCTGTCGTGGTCGTCGTTCGTTGGGCGGTCACCCTCGCCGTTGACTGTGTTCTCGCCGTCGTCCTTATGTGTGCTCTCGAACCCACCATCGCTGGTTACCGGGATTTGGCTGTCGTTGTCCTCTGGGCGGTAATTGTCGGTTATCGCTGTGCTGTCGCGGTCGTCGTCATCAGAAATGCTCTGATGTTGCTGAGTATTTCCTGATGTTCTGACTCACTCCCGAAACCGTCTGGAGGCAGTGGAAGCAGACGAGTTTCTGTTGCATGTTTGAATGTCTGAGAAGCGTAGCCAAGAGGAATTTCAACGGGGTTCATGAATGGATGCAATATATATGGACAAATACCGTCTTAAGTGCAACAATTTTATTGTGGTTTTTACTTCTTTTTCCTTCTCCACACTACATGTTTCGGCCCTAAATGGCCATCATCAGGTGTGTATCACTCACGTAGCTGTTACACTGCTTGTTAAAATTTAAAATCACCACGTGAGTGATACACACCTGATGATGGCCATTTAGGGCCGAAACATGTAGTGTGGAGAAGGAAAAAGAAGTAAAAACCACAATAAAATTGTTGCACTTAAGACGGTATTTGTCCATATATATTGCATCCATTCATGAACCCCGTTGAAATTCCTCTTGGCTACGCTTCTCAGACATTCAAACATGCAACAGAAACTCGTCTGCTTCCACTGCCTCCAGACGGTTTCGGGAGTGAGTCAGAACATCAGGAAATACTCAGCAACATCAGAGCATTTCTGATGACGACGACCGCGACAGCACAGCGATAACCGACAATTACCGCCCAGAGGACAACGACAGCCAAATCCCGGTAACCAGCGATGGTGGGTTCGAGAGCACACATAAGGACGACAGCGAGAACACAGTCAACGGCGAGGGTGACCGCCCAACGAACGACGACCACGACAGCCCAGCGATGGCCGACAACTGCAGCCCAGCGAACAACGACAGCGAATGCCCAGTGACAAGCGATGGCGAGGGCGACAGCACACATATCGACAACGGTCAGAACACGGTCATCGGCGATGGTGATCGCCCAGCGAACGACGACCGCGACAGCCCAGCTATAGCTGACGACTATAGCCCAGCGAACAACGACACGAAAGCCCAGTTACCAGCGATTTTGTGGGCGACAGCACACATAACGACGACGGCCAGAACAAGGTCACCCGCGAGGGTGACCGCCCAGCGAACGACGACCGCGACAACCCAGCGATGGCCGATGACTGCAGCCCAGCGAAGAACGACAGCGACAGCCATGTGACCCGCGATGGCGAGGGCGATAGGAAACATAACGATGACGGCCAGAACACGGTCAGCGGCGAGGGTGACCACCCAGCGAACGAAGACCGCGACAGCCCAGCGATAGCCGACGACTACAGCCCAGCGAACAACGACAGCGGAAGCCCAGTGACCAGCGTTGGCGAGGGCGACATCACACACAACGACGACGGCGAAAGCAGAGCCAACGGCGAGGGCGACGGCCCAGCGACGGGCCACAGAGGGATCACATAGTTCACAGCACCCCCACCTGTCGCTACGCCATCCAAGTCTCTCCCTTCTACAGGAGAGTACCTTCATCGTTAAAATCCTTTACCAGCATTAATTTGCATTTCAACCAAGCGCAAGAGAAGACTGTGACTACGAAATAACGTGAAGGAACTACGAAAATGTCTGTAAACTTACGTCTCACGAACTCCGTAATTCAAGCATGGGTATTCCAAAGGATGTGATCGTGCCTCCCGACTTCTTGGACGAACAAGATCTGAGTAACACCGACTTGGAATAAGCGGAGGGAATTTCACGCAAGTTCCATGAACAGCTACAAACAATGCGGTACTGCAGTCTGTGGCATGTGCTGAGTTGGATTATCCTCGTTATGTATGAGTGCTTTGGGCCGCTGGCGATAGAAATTTTTCCAGGAAAGCATCTCGCTTCCAGCTCCTATCTTACCAAGAAACCGAGAGCTAAGCACCTGATTCGCTGCTGAAATTAGAAGAATAATTCCCAAGAAACAACACTGATACAGAATAAACCAGTGCAACAACTAGGGGCAATAGGGGGCTTCCTGCCATTGTTACTGAGGCCCGTGCATCCTCTCCGCAGACCCAGAGACCCCATTGAAGTGAACTTGATGCGTGCCCTCTCCAAGCAGTTAGAAGATCTGTGTGAACATCACTTTCTCCTAACCCCATTGAGGCAGAGGCTACCATCAGTTGTCCTCAGAAAGAGGGTTCACACCTCCCCGCAAGCTAATATTTTCACATGTTGGGTGTATAACGCGACAAAGCACTTCACGCCGTATTCGATATAGCGAATCTATTGCACATTCACTCTTACAATCACACAATTTACAACCTCACAATTACTGCCATCGCAGTATCACAAATACTTGACTGCAATTAACTGGTTACTCTTTCTCTAGTAACTGGCTCAATACTAGCTACTTACTAACTAATCACTCACTACTAACTACTGACTCACCATCCACTACTGAATGATGTTCGCTGCTCCTTATTTAGTCTCGGAACGGACAAGACAGAAAACAGATACGTGATAGATACAGCTGTTGCCTGACGTAGTGTTTGCCGATTGCCTAGCAACGCTGTAGGGAGTTGTTTACTGCTGCATAGCAACCGTGGCAATCCTTGGTCATGTCACCACGGGAGGGGGCCGGGTTTTGACTGGCCTATTACCGTTGCAGGGGCAACACGCTGAATGTGTTACGTCACCGCTTGGGGGAGGGGTGTCCTGTATAGCGCAAATACGTCACAATATATTACACTGAATCAGAATCCCCTGTAACTGGGTCAGATTATTTTGTACCCCATTCATTTCTGTCTTTGTGCTGAGTGTTTTAATATTGTCACGTGTTGGGTGTATAACGCGACAAATAACTTCACACCTTATTTGACATAGCGAATTTTACTTCACACTCGCTCGTATAGTCACACAGTTTAGAATCTCACAGCTACTGCTCTCAGCAGTATTACAGTTACTTGACTGGATACTCTTCCCTGGCCAACTCGTCTCTCGAATAGTCTTCGCTGCTCCATATTTAGCCCTGTTCCGAACAACACAGAAAACAGCCACGTAATAGGTGCCACTGTTGTCTGGCGCCGTGTTTCCCATAGCCTAGCAACGCTGTTTGGATTTGTTTACTGCTGAGTAACAACGGCGGCATCCCCTGTTACGTCTCCGCGGGAGGTGCCGGATTGTTTACTGGACCATTAGCGTAGCAACGGCAACGCTCGAATGTGTTACGTCACCGCTGATGGGGGAGAGGGTGTCATGCATAGCGCAAATGCGTCACACTGCTCCCTTCTAAAGGTTGTTCATCCCGAACAGCCTAACCGTACATCCCCTTTCCTTTTCTTCAAAGGATGTGCTTTCTGCGTCTCCTGTTATTTCGGCTACTCCTTGCAGCGACTATTCTCTTTCCGTTACAACCGCTCCCCTCTTGAGACCAGCTCGTCTCGAGCTATTTCCTCCTAAGTTGCCAGAAGCTCCAGTTGTGTCACACTGATTCGTCGCACATTCATTCTTCCTCGGGAGGCCGGTTCTTCTACATTACCGGTTCCTCCTATACTTGAGGTCTCTTTATCCGTTTTGGATTGCGACGACCCCTCCACAGTGTCCAGTCCTTGTTTATGAATTCCCTGAGAAGTTCTTTATGTCGATGTAACAGCACTTCAGGCGTGGTCCGCACTTGTTGACGCCGTTCTTCCTGGTCTTCCAGCCATTTGCTGGTACGAGAACGTTGCGTAACCGTGCCCACTACTGATTTCTGTACGCTGCTACGGGCACCCCGCAATTTTTGAGACTCCTCATAAGGCTGCTTGAAGAGACGGCGTAGACAATTGTCGACGGCTAATTCCTTTCTCCGGCATCCGAAGGTTCCCTGTTGAGTTTCGTTCTTGAAGGCATTTCTCCAACGTCGTGCCACTGTCGCGCGACGGGATATCTTCCTGCAGGCGGCAGCCAACTTCATTCGGGAGTCATAATTTGCTGGGGTGCAACATTTCCTAAAGGTGTTCCTTCGACGCCATGCCACTGTTACATGGCAAGACACCTTCCTGCTGGTTTTCTTTCGCTGTGCCACTTCCTCACTGCGGCTTGTACCTCTGCGGATTACGGCCAACTTATTCTGGGGTCCACAATTTCCCCGTGTAGAATTCTTCATATTTCGTCACTTGTTTCGGTCCCTACGCCTTTGTT
>NW_019725001.1:294520-344325 GCF_002891405.2 Cryptotermes secundus | reverse complement strand
TGATTTTAAATTTTAACAAGCAGTGTAACAGCTACGTGAGTGATACACACCTGATGATGGCCATTTAGGGCCGAAACATGTAGTGTGGAGGAGGAAAAAGAAGTAAAAACCACAATAAAATTGTTGCACTTAAGACGGTATTTGTCCATATATATTGCATCCATTCATGAACCCCGTTGAGATTCCTCTTGGCTACGCTTCTCAGACATTCAAACATGCAACAGAAACTCGTCTGCTTCCACTGCCTCCAGACGGTTTCGGGAGTGAGTCAGAACATCAGGAAATACTCAGCAACATCAGAGCATTTCTGATGACGACGACCGCGACAGCCCAGCGATAGCCGACGACTACAGTCCAGCGAACAAGGACAACGAAAGCCCAGTGACCAGCGATGGCGAGGGCGACATTACCCACAAGGACGACGGAGAAAGCACAGCCAACGGCGAGGGAGACGGCCCAGCAACGGGCCAAAGCGAGATCACATAGTTTACGCCCCCCCCCTCCCGCTATGTCATCCATGTCCTCACCTTCCACTGTGAGTACCTTCATTGTTAAAATCCATTACTAGCATTAGTTTGCATTTCAACTAATAGCAAGAGAAGACTGTGACTACGAAATAACGTGAAGGAACTACGAAAATGTCTGTAAACATACGTCTTTCTGGTTCCGATATTGAGCGAGGGGCGGAAAGAATTCATGCTTGTTTTCCCGCCGAAACGGAATGTTACAGCGGCTCTGTTCATGACGAACTACGTGAGAGCACAAAACTGTCCCAAGACTTGACAAGCAGCGGCTGCTTTTGTTGGGTCCGAACGTGGTTGTGCGTCAAAAACGATTTTGACGTCGACGAGGACTTTTATGACAAGAGTTACCCAGAAAACACGGGAGACGGCACGAAACACCCTCTTGGCTGGTACACCGGCATCTGCTTCGAGTGGATAAGAAGATCGGTACGTGAGAATATCACAGCAAACGGCGACGGCCAAAGCACACACAACGTCGATGGTGATAGGTCAGCAAACGGCGAGCTCAACCAGCTCTGCCGAGAGCACAGCCAGCGGCGAGGGCGACATCACACACAACGACGATGGCGAGACCACTGCCAAGGGCGAAGGTGACCGCCCAGCGAAAGACGACAGCGAAAGCCCAGTGACCAGCGATGACGAGGGCGACAGCACACATAACGACGACGGCGAGAACACAGAACTTTGATCATTGAATTCAGAAAATAACAGAGACGCACATTGACCGGCAACGACTCAATAAATATTGCTCCCACAAGAACCAATATTCAACATATAAAATGAACTTGTTACATAAACTAAAACACGTTCCTGCGGCAAAGAATAGAGCAGCTCCAGATACGTTAGCTAACAAGGAAACGGAACACTTGAAGGTGGTACTTTCTAGGCCGTCCGGCTCTCGGTTATAAAAGACCAACGGAGGTCAGAATCGAGATAAGAGGAGACCAGAAAAGAACTGAGAACAATTCAGAGCAGAAGAGACCAGCTCAGCCAAGAACAAGGAGACGAAACGTTAAAGACGACGAAGTAGTCAGGTCGCACCCTCTGGAAGACGATATTTCATAGTGCCTCTAGTTGTGATTGTAAGAACTTATCCAATAAAACAGCTTCGTCTAATCCGAACCAATCAATATCTTAATTTTTTTATTTATTTACGTGCTTATACAAGAGCCCAGAAGTCGGAACCTGTAACTACTTTAAAATTACTTGTAATAATTTTTAAAAATTTGACTGATTGTAATAATTTCTGGGAACATCAAAGAAGAGAAATGAGTTTTGGTTTATTGATTCACATTTTGTTTTCGTAACTGCTGTATCCATTCCTCGCAATGTACAAGTGTACAAGTACTATGTACAAGTGTATAGTGACAAGCTGTCGGCGATTAGTGAAGAGGGAATTCGGAACTTTACTAAGGAATATATCGTGGCCTACTTCTATGCCAATAGAATGGCTCTAGAATTCAACGAAAGGAAGGATAGCCTGACTTTGTATTGAGTTTGAAGCGGGAACCCTTTGAATACGGAGCACACTTTAGTCTGGAGTACAATTTATTGAAAAGTATTAGGAAAAAAATAATTTTTTGAAACGGTCTCTTACCTTCCTTTCAAAACGATTAGTATGTGTAAGCAAGAACTTACCAATTGCTTTATTTGGATGTGCAACATGGTGTCTTACTTCCAGGGGAAAGGCACATTAAAACTTTTGATTTCGTACATGTCGAAGTTTGGTAAATGGGTGTGATAGCTCTGGTAGTACGAAATGTTGTGTTACCATAGAAAAGACTCGTTGAGCCTGATAATGTTGCATGAACGTAAGTTGCTTAGAAAGTCACGAAATGGTGAAGTCTTTCGCGCCATTAGGCGACTCTACGCTACAGGAACTTGAGAATAAATTCAACGTACATATGAGAATTGATTTATTCTGGTTACACTGACATTGTTTCATGTTTTAACGTCTTTTTGTATAGACGGCCAATGTGTACCGTGGTACAAGTGATATTCGAATATAGACAAGACATATTTCTGACATACCTCCACCAACATTAACACAATTGCCCCATCGCTTTACCAGTGCGTAGAAGCCAGCAACATAGAAGTATTTGAACTATTGTCTCAACCACTTCCGCACATCGGCTTCATCATCTCCAAATTTTATAAACCCTTGAGAGAATTTCTCGACCCAGTTCTGAACCGATTTACACGACAAACACTTCCCACAATAAACGGGAATCATTTATTTACGAATATATTCTGCATTGAGTTATTTTGCTCATGAAAACTAAAAAAAATAAAGGTAATCTTCTCTAGTATACATCTCAGGCCAAACCGTCATTTTGACTACTGAAACCAGCCTCTGAACATGAGCATTCGCGTATGCTACCAAGATTGTCACGAAGCTGGAGTGAACTGCCACCTAGTGATAGACATAGAAAACTTATTACGTCCATCATTGTTGTTTCAATTCCATTTGTATCTTATCACTGGCTCTCGCTCATAAAATGCAACAGGATGCAAAGGACAAAGATGAAACAGTCTTTTGTTTCAGTGTCTTGCCTATTGTGCTGTATTTCTAACTTTCTGATATGGGTTCATGAAATGTAGTTTGTATTTAACATGGAATGAAAAGATTTGGAAAGCATATTTGATCTTCAAGAAGAACGCACGTAGAAAATATCCAAATAAAGAAAATAAGTAAGATGGTGTCCAGAGCTGTAATCTGAATCCCACAGGATAATTCAAGAGGGCATTTGATTGGTCTGTGAAGGCAGTAGGAAGGGCAACATAAGTATCTTTTTTTTTCATTTCATGCATCCTGTTGTGTTATAATATACAATTTCTTTATTAAAACCGTCACAACACAACTATATCAAGGTCAGTGCCTAGTTTGGCTCTGCGACATGTTTCGGCTATTTAAAGCCATCATCAAGCAAATACATGGCTAACATATATACACCACTGAACTGCAGTACAAGTAAAATTGGATACAATAATATTAACGATATTAAAATACTTGGCGTAAAAATACAATAAATATGATTATATGAAACAAAAATTATAGTGTAAAAGTCATTTACCGAAAAAAAGCTGCTCCAGAGACGGAAATATAGGCTTGAATTTGGGAGCTGTTGAGTTTTAATCTCGGCCGGATGCCGGGTATTAAATTTTGCATGCCTTTCTCCGGTGTTTTCAGACAAATTCCTGGATGATGCCACGTTTAGACTCCAATATTTTCTTTCCAAATCATTTCAAATTCATCATTTATCCATCATCTTATCATCCGACGTTACATGACCTGGATGCTGGCAGTTCCGTTAAGTGTCCCTCCCCCCCATGAACGCCAATTCACCCGATCAGCTTCAATTTGCTCTCAGCGGTTTTGCCAGCCGTCACGCTTCACTGCGCCGGCGCACCGACATATGCACGTATGCAAGTGGAAACACATCACTGATTGTAACGAATTGGTTTAGTGCAGGGACAGGAATAGGAGAACAGTGGGGATATATCTTCTAATTTATGATAGACCAAAAAGCATCCCTTTTCGAAGCAAGGAATTCCACATAGAAGCCAAAGGGTCAACTGTCTAACCCATGGATTCTGACCCAGCCTGACTCGGTGTATGATAAAGTGTCCACTCTGTTACGAGTTTTGCTCACGTGACATGATTTCCTCAAATGTGAACACTCTCAATTGTAAGGCGAAAATTATAAATATCCCAAAGTGTAACAGTTTCAAGTGCTAAAGTCCACCTACTCTTTGAACAAGGGTACGTCATTTCATGGCAGCCAACCTTACGGAAGGAAATTAGTCTGAATTTATTAATGAACTACTCGCTTGTGCATGAATACCAAAGTATGATGAATAGGGAATCTAGTAACTTTTTTCATAGCAGATGGATTACAACTACATACATCACCTGCTTTAAAACTAAATATTTTAATTTTGCAGAGAGCTTATTTGTGCGTTCCGTATAAATATTAGGATTGTTCTCCCGAAGATCATTATCCGATTGATATTTCACACTAAGGTACGGTATGTTTTCTGTGAGTAGGGAATGAATTTTAAACTTTTTTTAATTCGCTTAGTGGGGGGTGGAGTCCAACTGGGTTCACTCGGCACGGCGGCCACTGCTTGGCCTATTGTAGCCTGCCCCGAGTGATTATGATGATGGAGAATTTGGTGGAATGAAGATTGGCAGGGGAAACCGAAATACTCGGAGAAAACCCGCCCCAGCGCCACTTTATCCACCACAAATCCCACTTGACTAGACCCGGGATCGAACCCTGGCCGCCGCGGTGGGAAGCGACTAACCACTTGAGCTATGGTGTGGCCAAATTTAAATATTACTCAAATAACTTACATGTATCAGGGAGTTCAATGATATAACTTACTATTAGTGGTAAATCCGGAGGTGGTTAAGAAAGGCGAAAATATACATTCAGTCCCCCATAATTCTTCTTGACATCCTGCTTAATTAATTAAGCACACAGGTAACTTTACCTTTTTTTCTTGGCACTACAGCCCCAGTGGGCCTAGGCCTACCTCCATGAACTTCTCCGTTCACTTCGGTTTTTCTAGATCTTACACATTCGGTAGGACTCCTTGGGCGGGTGATCAGCTCGTCGCAAGGCCTCTACCTTTACACAAACACAGAAAAACGCACACACAAACCAAACATCCATGCCCCGAGTGGGATCCGAACCCACGATCCCGGCTTCCGAGAGAGCGAAGACAGTACATGCCTTCGACCGCTCGGCTACCGTGACCAGCACCAACTGTACCTTTACAGCGCTAAATTTTAACCAATATTGCAATTCCATCGCTCTGATGTTTGTACTCAGGCGAACGAAAACGTTCCCAATTTAATTTGAAATATTATTCCTTGGTGTCATATTAAAATAATTGTTCCTCTTTTGTAAAAGTAAACACTCGTTGATTCGTCTATTGTTACCATTGTTACGTGGGATAAAGGGCTCATTTCGAAATAGCCAGCAGGGTGACGAGGTGGGTTAAGGGCCTTGGATAATGGCGTTTCTTTATACAGCTGGTTCAGTTTTTTAATTAATGTAGCACATATATACTATCTCGGAATCCCACAGACTTGGGAATACGCACAAAATTACGTGCCGATAGGCTGTGTGGGGGAAGGGGGCCAGTAAGAGAAAAAGAGTTAAAGCTCTACTGGGACGCGGAGGGATACAGGGATTATATTTCATAATTTTCTAACAGTTTTTGTTAACTACTATAACACAACGATCTAGTGCGAGTCCAAAGAAATAATTATACTCCGGCACCTGCATATATTCTTTGTATGACTTTTGCTGGCTTTGCAGGTTTTTACGTAGGGTGACCAATTTCGTGCCGTACTTAATTTCATAGTACAGCATACCACTATAGAGTATTACACGCAGAAATTTCAAAATGTTATAAATTTCATTTTATTTCTAATGTAGAGTGCCATACCAAGAAATAATACGTCACGAAATTGAACGAAATTCAGCCACTTTCCTTATTTTCAAAAAAAAAAAAAAAAATTGAAATTAGGCTTATGACATCACCATGCTGCCTGTGTGTCTGCGTATCCCTCTATCAACTTTTGAAAGCCTGAACCAATCTCTGTAAAACTTGGTATGTATATGATAGCACCTAAGCCCATCTCAGCGACGTAATCCATAAATACCTCCGATAAGTTTGTGTGTCTATATGTGTATCACATTGTCATTGCTAGGTAACGGCTCGTTAGAACTCTTACCGCGGCAACAAGTACATATGAAATAACAGAAAATTGTTAGACGCTTCGTTTTCTATGAGGTCCGTGTTTAATTCTTCCCAGAATTTCTTCTGTCCTAAATAAAAGAGATAAGGACATGGGCAGGGGAGACTACAAATCCATATAAAATTTTGTCTGAAAAGCTTTATGCAGATACAACTTGTGAGACCTACGCGCAAATATGAGAACAATATTAAAATGAATTTGATAAAACCGGGATGTGAAGGTGTGGATTGAATTCAGTTGGATCAGAATGGAGGCCATTAGCGGGGCCTTATGAACACGGTGTGGGATGTCATATGAAGAGGCAACCACTAGTTGAACTGTCCTATAGTATTTATTGCAGTTGCACCGTATACACAGACGAACTTGCGTTTGTGGAATTGAAGAATAATAACAATAATAACAGTAATGAACACACTGAACCAGAATTGTAGAACTGTAGAATCTAGAACTGTAACTGTAACTGTATCATCCTACGTAACCTAGGTCGGACATATAGAAAACAAGTCACTGTCCGTATTGTTGTAGGTTTGCCTAGCAACCGCTGTTTACTCGTCGTTGCTAAGCAATGAAGCTTGCGTTGTCACACTTGCTTGAATGTGGGCAGTTCCCACATCGGTAATGAACTTTCTGCTTGCACAAAGACTTCCTGAAATTATGACCACATATAGCACTGTGCTAATTCTTCGGGTTTGTATTAGGGAGATACGAGGTTCGAATCTCAACCGGGGATGCCGACCTTCCTGAACGATGTTTCTCGCTGATTCTGTCCGTCCGTCCGGGCAAACTCCGGGATATTTCTGAAATCAGGCCATGGCTGCTTGTTTCTAGACCCTTTCTACTCGTAATTCACTGTTCGTTTATCACACCGAGGTACTGCGTTCTGTTTAAACAGATGTAATCATGAACATAGTGGCCTGTTATAGCGAACACAAGCCGTGTCAAATTTAGTTCACAATCGAAACGCATGGCGAGATTTACTGGCAGTAGCAGCAGGGGGCATTATCTGGTGACAGCGCAGAGCCACCTATATAAATCAGCCAGCACACATGATGACGCCAACAACACGCTCAGCGTTAGATGTTGCGTTGGAGAGTATGAGTCGTGTTCATAACCCTTGAAAGTTCAAGGGCTGCTAACTTTACCGCCTGATTTAGCACAAAAGTATTCTGAGTTTCCTCACGTAGAGTATTTACGTCTTCGTACGATTCTCACAACAATGAGCGGTTATTTCTGGAACTGTTACTAAGCAACTGGTCTTTGTTACGGAGATGTGAGAATGAAGTGTTGAGACCAGTTCCGATCTGCAAACGTGAGGCGACAAGCTGGTTAGTCTAGTGTCTGCAGGAGAACTTGGGAACATGTAGTGGTTCACTTCATCTTCCTGATGACTACATGTGCGTACACCAAAACATACTCCTTCGTGACGTAGTGCTTAATTAGTTAAGCGCAGGGACAACTTTAATTTTAGCCATTCCGATGTAAGATATTATTAAGAGTACAGCCCCCTTCCTAAGTTAATCTACTGAGGCACAGATCGCGCCCTTAATCCTGGCAGCTCGATTACACATGCGGTGTCAGGGTGGTGGTTGCAGCTACACTGAGGGAGAGAGGGAGAATGACCTAACCTAGCTATGAGATGTTATAACCTGCAAGCGGCATACTCTGTGTCTGGAATAGAGAGAGGCCCAGTAGTTAGTTAACTGGTTTAACACTAGATACCGAAATACGTTAGAAATTTCCTTTAGTGCTTGCTGAATCTACAAAAATTGATCTAAATATGACACTGAATTTTCAGTGCACAACTCACAGCGCTATGTTACTGTTTTGCGATTGGCTGGTAGGCTTAAATCTGAATATTCTCATTAATAAGGAAGAATACACTCTTACATTAATGGGTGTTCATCTTCAATGATCTTACTTCTTACAATGATCATCTTACATGATTACAACGTCGCAAGAATAAGCGGTAGACGTGCATCATATGTAAATAATTTCATAAGAGTAAGTAAAAATTTAACTTTTGGACGTTTCGGCCATTATTGGACGTCATCAGAAAGCACAACAGAAGCTGGAAGGAAATTTTTGACATGCGTTGCTTGTTCGGGCATGGGATGTTACTGGGCTAGTTTAGAGAGACTTAAAGTAAAAGTATAAATTAGGACTAAATAGTTAATAAGTTAAAATAAGAAGGCAGCCTTCTGGGATGTGTCACCGTGTACTGTGAGTTCCTCGGAACTCTGGCCGTGGTAGGGGGGTCTTATTACCTCTCACCGTGGTGGTGGTGGTGGGGTGGGGCCACTTTTATCAGCTTACGTCAGCGTGGTTACTACCAGTTTGGAATGTGGCGCCTTGGCGTGTGGTCAGGTGTATAGTACTACTCCTGGTCTCCGTAGGCAATGTTTTCCGCTCGGGGAGTAGCTCTGAACGTCACCACAGCAAGTGTACAGCTTCGCGTGCTCCACAACAGCGTTTACCTTTCAGCGCAAATAAAGTTACGAGGCACTAACTATAGATATTTTGTTAACCGACGTTTCGGAGGAACGTATCGCCTCCGTTCATCTATAACGTCGGTTAATATAATATCTACACGGCGCCACATTCCAGAAGACTGCTTTCTTCATAGTCACCGCCCTGAAAACCTCAAACCTTACAAGATAAAAGAGGTTCTATATACCAAGAGAAAATGAGTAAAGATTTTTTAACTTATTTCATCTGACTTTAAGCAACTGCTCTTCATGTGCTGAAGCGGATCATTAATATGTGTCAACTAACGAAGACCTTTTTAAGATTTGAAGTTTCCACGGCTGTGACTAAGAAGGATCCCATCTTCTGGGATGTGGCGCCGTATAGATCTTGTGTGAACTGAAGTTTCAGAAGAACATAACCCCCCACTTTAAGGACAGAAAAATCAGCGAGCGAAAAATTGACGTGAGCAGGTTCCTGAAGATGGAGGCGATACGTTCCTTCGAAACGTCGGTTCACACAAAATGTAGATTGCGCCACATCCAAGAAGACGGTATTCTTCAACGACTTTTTAATTGAGAGCACTATAATTAACAAATACTGAACTACGACCAATCTATGGAATAAGTTATGTGTCCATCCTTCAATTTCTTTCCTCTTAGACAGTTCTGCGTATTTTAATCACCCTCGTCACCCACTGCGCACATCTCATGCGCATACACGTATCTTCTGTACATAGGGCGCAGTAATTACAGGTTGTCAGAATGTCACACACACACAAGGGTGGCGTTTTTATTGCTAGTGGGGTGGGACTAAGTTCCTTGTACTGCGGCCAATTCTGGCCTATTGTACCAGCTCCAGATGATAGGTGAGGGTGATTGTGGAGCAATTGGTGGAATGAAGATTGGCAGGGGAAACCGAATTACTCGGAGAAAACCTGCCCCAGGGCCACTTTGTCAACCACAAATCCCACTTGACCAGACCCGGGATCGAACCCGGGCCACTGTGGGGAGCCAACGACTAACCGCTTGAGCTATGGCGCGGCCCCACAAAGGTGGGTTACTCTTAGTGTTTTAAAGTTGGATCCGTACTGAAATCTACGTTTAGTGAGGCGAAGAGTCAAAAATAGGTAGAACAAATCGTGCAGCAAAGAAGTGACATTTTGTCAATATTGGTCCGCCCCAGCCCCAGCCCCAGCCCCAGCCCCAGCCCCAGCACGTGGCTGAACGTCAAGTCCTCCAGAGAGACATTTAATAACAGTCCTCATATCTTTCTGCAGTTAAGACAGCTGCACCTTCGCAGTCTGCAGAAAGTGTAAGGTTTATGTGATCTAAAAGAGACGAGAGATGAGGGAGAAATCAGTTTTGTTTCTCCACTTATTTAATTGATTTGTTATTGATACGGAGACTAGTTCGCAGGGTTCACTGGAATTCGAATCACAGACCTGAGACTTATAGAGTGTTCAGTCACTGAGCACTTTTATCTCACGACATGTGTTATTTATTTTTAACATGAGGTAAAAGTAAAGCTATCCCTGTAACAAGCCGTAAGTGTACATAAATTTGTGAGACGTCGAGGCTCCCACACTTTTTTAACAATCGGATTACACATGGCGGTGAGGTTGTCAGCCTTACGCGCCGGCCGCTCTTAAACCCCAGGAAGATTCGTCGTATTCATTTATGTTAGAGATTAAGTCGACCTCACTGCTATAATGCAGATAGAAGGATTAGGTCAATTAAGAAATCTAATAACCTAATCGAGAATCGAACCCACAACTTTCGGGCTTGTGGCATAGTGTCTCAACATACTACCTTACTGCATGTCGTCAGTTATCTTGAACATAATTCGGTGCGAAAACCGCGTACATACTGTTTCACATACTATTGACCTTGACTGGGGTAACGTGGAAACGAAACCGAATTTTGTTCCGTACACCTTCATTTGTTACCGAATACGGAACAATAATGAAATTACGTAGGTTGTAACTTCAGGGAGCTAAAGGTACGTTGTGAGGATTTTTACTAATTTGTACGTTTCAGGCCCCCATGAACGCTAAGAACTGGTTTGTGGTACGTCTTCTGTCTGTCTCTGCACGGCTTCAGAAGTGTATTCGTATTTTGTTTATCCGCCACAGTTCGGTGTGCGGGGAACCTGAACATCCCACCTCCAACAGTTGGGGCCCTTCATGTGAATGCAACAACTCAAATAGCGATTCTTTCTAACCACGGGCCCAAATGGGAAGGGTCAGGATTTCATTGCTGTTCGGTGCTGAATAAGGGATAACGCGCTATTGTGGAACAGCGGATTCAGTTTCCAAGGAAATGTAGTCAATTCCAATAGCAACCTATCTGAAAAAGCATGTGTAATACCTACGCACCAGTCAGGATTGATCTGAAGGCTCCCAGAGCCGTCGGACTGAACATACGTTCATGAGTCCCATGGAACTTGGAAACAAGAGTCACTGTGCCGGCCATGGTCAGCAAGAATTTAGTAGTCTCTCTGTCTGTCTGTCTTTGAATCGATTACTAACTATTTATAAGGGAACACTCAATCATCTCTCATGAACCTGAGCCCTTCTTGAGAAGCTTCCAGTTGTGCAGCTATTCAAGAACTTTCCATAATTTTATAGAACCCGAAGGTTCATTGCCGTGTTCACAAGTTCCGTCTACTGGTCCCTATCCTGAGCCAGATCAATCCAATCCATAGCATCCCCTCCTACCTCTTTAAGATCCATTTTACATTGTTCACCCACCCACACCTTGGTCTTCCCAGTGGTTTTTTCCTTCTGGCTTTCCCACCAAAATCCTGTAAGTATTCCTCTTCTCTCCTATTTTTGCTACACGCCCTGCCCACCTCAGCCTTCTTGACTTGACACTCTAATTACACTTGGAGAAGAGTACAAGTTATGAAGCTCCTCATTATGCAGTTTTCTCCAACCTCCTGTCGCTTCATCCCTCCTCGGTCCAAATATTCTCCTCAACACCCTGTTCTCAAACACCCTCAGTCTATGTTTTATAAGGGAACATCACAAATTAGCTTTCGGAAATATACAGCAAAAACAGGGCAATCGCGCCAGAATTGTTACGCGTTTCTGCACATTCTGTATTCTTTATTCGTTAGCTGTAACTGAAATTCTTCTGTTTACGCGGTTCCATTTAAATTCAACCGTAAACATAAATAATGCTTTCATGTTAAATATGCCTGCACAGAGCGCAACCCAAACTAAACTGATATATCTTGTGTTACGTTAATTTATGACCTATATTTCTTCTTTATTTCTGTAATATTAACATAAGGAAAAAGAGAAATTACTCAAGAATAGATTTGTGCTTATTATTACGTTACTGTTAATACGGTAGCGTCACATTTTTAGCGACGTTTTGCCGTCACATTTATTGCTATCTTGTTCAGCATATTCGACCCTGAAGACTGAGACAATATAATCCTCCGAAACATCGGTTGCCTTTCAACGAACTACACGACGTTACATTTCACAAGATAGTACTTTCTAATCTCAGGAATATACGTGCAGCTTGACTCATATTGCTCAGATATACCGGAGCGTGAGAGATGTCGCTATGCCTGGCTGTGTGAGAGGAATGCTAATTCTGTTACGTCACGGCCAAGGTTTACGCTGTGACGAGGATGTTATTACGGAACTCAAATTAGCAGAACTGTGTATCACTCTACAAAAATCGGCACACATTTAACTGTACGGAAAGAACTCTTTCCTGAGACCCTGGCAGTCTTTCAGCAAATCAGACGCTTTCAGTGAAACCTGAAGGTTCATTACATGTTCAGAGAGGCCGATCATAGGAACCTGTCCCGAGTTAGATGAATCTAGTCTACAATCTCACATCTTATGTGTTAACACCTGGTTCAGTGTCATCCTCTCCTCTACGCCCAGGTCTACCAAGTGCTTTTATCGTTCTGTGTTCTGGACAAAAATTTTATATGTATTTCTGAACAATCCACTGCTTTCTATATGCCCTGTCTATCGCATACGTATTCATT
The DNA here is from genome assembly GCF_002891405.2 of Cryptotermes secundus. Lineage (NCBI taxonomy): Eukaryota > Metazoa > Arthropoda > Insecta > Blattodea > Kalotermitidae > Cryptotermes > Cryptotermes secundus. The sequence continues at coordinate 331,551 of NW_019725001.1, read as the reverse complement.
ATTTGGTGCAGGGTAACGTCTAAAGTACTCTTCACGGTTTCTCGTCTCCTGTTACTTCCTCTGCCTCAGGACCAAAGGTTTTCTTTAGCAGCTTCACCGGAAACATCCCTAGAAGTTAAGATTACTATTGTATATTTTGTTTTGCATTACTTTTTGAATGCTTAGATATGGGAGGGTGGCACGCGGTAGCGTTCTTGGTTGAGACACTATGCTACAAGTTTTAAGGTTTCAGGATCGAATTCCGATGAGGTCACTGGATTTTTCATTTGACCTAACTTCCAGCTGCACTATGGCCCTGGGGTCAACTCAGCCTCTTAACAGAAATGAGTACCAAGAATTTTCCTGGGAGTAAAGCGCGGCCGGCGTGTAAGGCTGAGAACTTCACCGCCATCTGTGAGCCAGTTGTATAGAAAATGTGGGAACCTCGACGTCTCATAACCTTATGGGCCTCCACGGCCTGTTAAAGAGATAACTTAACCTTCTTTTAGATATACGACGCGAAAGTAAAAATTCTTCATCTTTTTTTAGCTATCACTTCCCTTGCAATAACTTGGTTTCTGGATTTTGTCCATTGTTCAATATTGTAAAGGTCTAGATAATACAACGTTTCGGAAACTGAGTGTGCATCCTATTTCAGGTGAGATGGGAGACACCATCTCTTTTGTGTTGTTTAGAAAGAGCTAACCTCAATAACTGGACTACGAACTTAGTCCAAAATCCCAGTAAATCCGAGTTTTTATTTGAACCCTTTACAGTCTGCTAGCTTGACCAATTCTTAACTTCGTCAGTGTTACAAACACAGACTCAACAAGGCTCGCTTCCTTCGTCACACACTAACCGTTCTCTCAAATGCAGACTCACGGTGTGTCAGTTATGGAGACGCTGCTTCCTGTACCGCTGTGTGTGACGTTCAGTGCCAGGACCTGCCGTGTTGCTCGCCCTATTACTGAGAAGTATGAACTCCTAAACTAGGCCCACTTGATGTGTCGCTATTTGAGCGCCGTTGCTTCATTATTCATTCCCATAATTCAACGCGAGAGAGATACGCCTGGACAGAGGCAGTTCATCATCCGAGCATCAAATTAGTCATCTTGTTCCATCAGAACGTGTCGTTAGAATGAAGCATAGAATCAATCATGTCATAGTTCATAGAACTCATCTTGTACAGATCTCAACGTTGCCACTCGCTCCATTCGTTCGCGTGGGCTTCGCACGTGAAAGACGAACCAGCGTTACGCAATGTTGTGCACTTTATACTTCTGCAATAGTTCCCGCTGCATTTCGATCTGAACTTTTCCATTAAGTGAGAATGATTGCCAAACATCCACAGCAAAGTTACTCTAAAACAAATACAATGTATACTGTATATATGTGTGTGTATTTCGGTGCTGGGCTGTTATTAGGGAGGTCAAAGTTTCGACTTCCTGCCTGTGACTGAACGAAAGGAAGAGATGGGTTTGGGAGAAGGGCGCTGAGAAGATTACTTGGACTTGAAAGAAAAGGAATTTAAAAAAGACGAAGAAAACTCTATAATGATAAGATTCATAATTTATATGCTATAAATCTCATAATTGTTTTGGATACAAATGATTGTGTTTATTTCGTTCAAGTACAAGAGTTTCGTAACTGATTTTTCCGTTGTTTTGTGTACGGGAGGGAAGGTTCTTACTCAGTTAAGCCCTCTTGATCGCTGTATTTCCTCTGTCAATCTTCAGAGCAGGACAGTGAGACAGCCCGCAGACCATCCGAAATATTGTTTCGTATCTATAGAACTACACAAGTGCGTAATTTTCATACTCACAGTCGTAAAGTCGTTTCATACGATTCTCGTAATAAACATCTGTTATTTCCCTAAACTGCATTAACCGACTGGTCTTTGTTATGGGGTTGCAGAATGTATAATATTCGAAGTACTTATGACTGTGACCATGAAGATTAGCATCTTCTGAGATGTGATGCAGCATGGCGATGTAACAGTTTAACAGGACTTCAGAAAAAGCGCTCCCTTGCTTACTAAACCTACTTTCCGACTGTGAATATGGAGGCAATATGATCCCTCGATATGTTTGTAAACTTCTACCATACTAGACGGTGTCATGCCCAAGCTAATACTTTGCGAGCAGCAAATGTATTCTGTGTGGTAGGAATTGAATTGTTAGTACATCTCTCATAAATTGAAAAAATACAAGCCTAGAGTCATAAGAGCAGCATGCTCTCTGATTGTGACTCCCTGCCCCAATTTCTGAATGTTTCAACCAATCCTTATTGAAGGCAGTATGCATAACACGGCGCCTGAGCCCTTCTCAGCGGCGTACCTCATAAATCTCTCCTCTCAGTAACACCAACATTACATCCTCTCAAATTGTTGCAGCAATAAATAAATTTAGTATTACTTGAATCGATTGTCTGGAAACTTGGAACGTATATCATGTCACATGAGCGTGCTTCATAATTACCACCCATCAGTAACTGCAACACTGCAGCCTCTCAAAATGTGTTGTTTTGTTAATCTCATTAATGTTCGCGACGTACGCTACGTACGCTATGTTCGCTATACCAACCGGAAAAATATCTCCCTTTATTGCCAATGTGACTGGCCACACAGACTTCCGTACGCTACGTATGCTATATTCTCTATGTTAGCTGCGTCGCAGAGTGTACACAGCGCACGTAGCGTACGTAGCGAACATAACGTAGAGCTCTGTGCGCCCGAACCTTTATGCATACACGCTGAAGATCTCTTTCTGTTTGTCATATACAAATTGTCTAATTACGTTGAAAGGCTAGGAGACGATAAGTTTTGCCCAGAATTTCCTGCTAAATATCAGCGTTTGTTTAGATGAACTTTAGACTTTAAAGTTTAAGAACAAACAGTAAAGAGACAAAGATAAAGGAGCATACGTCACACAGAAATAAAAATGGAAGAAAGAGTTTTATTATACGTCTCTGCATCTCATTCGCCCGACCAGTCCCTACGGTGGCATTCGAAAATTTTAAAATTGGTGACGTGCTGCTTTGTTTCTGCCAGGAAATGGTGGTATTGGGGGGGGGACGGCGTGACCTCGTTCTCTCGATGCTTCCGCTTGTGCTTCTCCCAACTTCCTCTAGTCAATTACCCGAGGTACAGAATGAATTCATGTCTCTCAGTATCACAGAGTTACACGCGTTAGAATACCAGTAGAAAATTTGATATTCCGCTGTATACGCGCCATAGATTGTCGTGTATATAGGACTCCGGAGGGCCGTAGAGGCCACAGCTAACCGACCGACATCATGTCGTTGGCAGTCCAATTTCCGTGCACTCGATTCTAGTAAAAAAAGGAGGAAAGACTAAAAAAATGTTGTGATTGCTTTAAAATAAATTATAAATATTTGTTAAGATTACAGTCTATTGAAATTTAACATTGTGAAATCTAGTAGAGTGTTATAAATGTTTTGAAAGACGGAAGTAACAGATTCGCTCGAAACATTTATACACATCTGCCAGACTACACGGCGTCACAGTCCAAATGACTGTAATCGTAATTCTCACCGCCGTGAAAATAGAAACTCTCTCGTATGTTTGTGTAGTGAAAACAGTTAGCACTCTGAGGCCTTAACATTCTACACACTGAAACGGTAAAACTGAAGTCACATATAATATTAACTTTTAATGTTATTTGCCTTACAGGCAGAGTTGAGGAGTTTCGATAGCTCAGTCGGTGTGACAGGCTACAGGCTGGACGACTTGGGTTCTATTCCAGGCAGTGGAAGTTTATTCTCTTCTCCGTAGCGTCCAGACCAACACTGGGGCCCATCCAGCCTCATAACCAACGGTTAACTGGAGATTTCTCTCCTGGGATAAAGCGGTCGAGGCGCAAAGCTGACCACTTACTTCCATCTCGTCCGCAGGTCAAGAAATGTGGAGTTACCCCCCATATGTCTTTATGACATAGTGCTTGCTTAATTAATTAAGCACAAGGACAACTTTAATTTTTAGTGACAGAGATGATTTGAAGCACACATTGCTAACTAAACTATGCAACAGAATTTTATTTCAGAATGTGATAGCCAGTCCGATAATGGATAACGTTCCCCTCTCTTACGAAATCACAATGTTCATAACAGTCATCGTAAGTGTTTCGTCCATAATGCAACAAAGTCAACCTTTTAGAAAGGCACTAAACTATACTTAATACACAGGCCGCGCCATAGCTCAAGCGGTTAGTCGCTGGCTTCCCACCGCGGCCACCCGGGATCGATCCCGGGTCCGGTCAAATGGGATTTGTGGTGGACAAAGTGGTGCTGAGGCGGGTTTTGTCCGAGTACTTCGGTTTCCCCTCCCCATCTTCATTCCACCAAATTCTCCGTCATCATAATCACCCGGGGCAGGCTACAATAGGCGAATCAGTGGCCGCCATGCCGAGTGGACCCAGTTGGACTACACCCTCCACTAAGAGAATTAAAAAAAAATTAACGCAAAGATGTCCAACCAACAACTCGGGCCCTTGTGACACTTCTTAAAGTATTTAGATGTATCTTAGCCCAGCCCACAAGCTGGAATACCAGCCCTTGTCCCCTGCTTCTCTTACCTGGATGTAGCCCAGAAGTCTGATCTCTGACGACGCTTCATTCTCTGGTGGTCAAAGACACAATTAAATGGCTTACTCACCAGTTTATGTCCTTCAGGGACCGAAGCTATTCGTATGAGATCATCCCTTTCCACTGTCTCTGTACCCCTTTTGACTTTTGGGCCATTTGACTAATTCTAAAGAAACTTTGTATGAAATTTGTAATATTTGAAAATACGGTGACAGGAATTTTGAAATTTTATCCGACAAATATAACGTAGGCAGAACATGTACTTAATAATGAGTTCGCCACAAAAGTCAAATAATAATAATTGAATTAAATTATTTATTATTTATGTTTCGAGCCAACAGCTGCAAGGCCAATTACAGACAGCGCAGTGTAGGTACCGGTTATCGCATTATGGAGAAACACAACGTAAAGTCTAAGACAAATTACATGCAAGAACTTGAGGAAAAACATATTAATACAAAAAAGTAAGCAAACAAAAGAAACAAAGGAACAAACGAAAGAAGATGAGAAGAGGTAACAAGAACATGATAACTAAGAACTACATAACCCAGAATATTAAGAGTATGAAAAAAAACAAAGAAAACAAACTCCGTGGTCTCTAGTCCACAAGCGAACTATACCGACCGAGCGACCGCCGCTTGCCGGCGAAATTAGTGCCAACTTTTGCAGATAGAGGGTGTCGCGTGGTCAGAGCAACGGATCCCCACGGCCGTTAATCTCAGTTTTCTAGACCGGAGCCGCTATTTCCTTTAAATAGCTCCTCAGTTATCCTCACGAGGCTGAGTGGACCCCGTTCCAGAGCCACTGCTTCTCAGAAAATCTGGTAGTGCCGGGAATCGAACTCGGGACCTCTAAATCTGCAGCAAGGAACTCTACTGGACCACAGAGGCGGTAAGAGTATGAACAAACATTACTAACAATTTTAAGTAGATGGGTATAAATGTGACTGACAGAAACTGTTCCGATTGCAAATATGTCGAGATCTTTACCCACCGCGTTGGTAGCGCAGTCGCACCGAGCAGAAGGACAGTATTTACTGGAGGGACAAACACCAAACAAATGGAAGTCCCCAAGATTACTGGGAGGAACACGAGGGCTAAAATTTTCCAAAAAGGAAATGCTGAAATTGCTGAATAAAGAAAATGCAGCAAGGTCATGTCTCAGTTTACGTAAGGAATATAGACATAGCGTCACTCATAAGTCAATTCAATTCGTGTTTATTTACGTACAAACTTAACAGCACAGAGGGAAATAACAAAGTTGACACGAGAGCACAGAAATACAGATATAACTAAAAAACAAAATACAAATAAGGCAGTCTATATAATGGCATTAAATTAATAAAAATTCCAAGAAAAATTAAAGTTAGCATTAACAGGTTAGAAAACAAAATAAGTAAATTTAGAATGGTTATTCCATTATGTGGTGGGAAAGGACAATACACTCACATACACACATAGAAGTTAATAATAATAACACAATTAATTCTTATTTATTCGTGTGGCAGCTCAACATCCTAATTCAATTCAATTCAATTCAATTCACGTTAATTACGTACAACTTAACAGCACAGAGGCCAATTAAAAGGTTAGCATGAGTACATAGAATTACATAAAAATGATTAAAAAACAAATACAAAATTGGAGAGTCTACATAATGACAATAGATTAATAATAATGCCAAGAAAAATTAACGTTAACGTTAACGTTAACAGGAGAGAACAACAAAATAAGACCACATACACAGAAGCAATATTAAGAGTATCATTAACAAATATTATTAACAATTTTAGGTTCAGTGTCACTGACAGAAACTGTTCTGATTGCAAATATGTCGAGATCTTTACCCACCGCGTTGGCAGCATAGGCGGACCGAGCAGAGGGACAGTGTTTATTAGAGGGACAAATGATAATAATAATAACAGTTCTGTAGCCCTACAAATCTATGGAAAGTAGGGTTCATTGTTTCTGCTTCGAATTCCTCGGGCATGCTTGATGTGAATAACGACCATGAAGAGAGGGGTGGACTTCCAGTATCACAAGTTTAGTGCCCTGATGTAAATGTACCGATCCGCCACTGCTTCCAGCGTCCCCTTTAAAACAGAACCCATGAGACATTCCGATTTCAGACCTGATGTGAGATCAAACCAAGGTCTTCGAAATGCAAAGCGCTTCTCTCGAACTGCTTTTTAAATTCTAGGAGCTTCGAAGAACCATGGACTAAACGTTGAATACAGGATCCTGTCGCAGCAGTGGGGGCAAGGAGTTCTGGTCCGCCACTCACACCTCTGGAGTGTAATTGAGAAGGTGCACGGCGGTATAAACCCTCTCACCCCACCCCCTACAGCTGGGAGGAGACTCCACTCTATGATGGCCTCTATCGCACCTCTCCGTGGCCCTTAATGGCATCTATGGGCTTCCCCATCTCTCTCACCAGGCCGTGCTGTACAGGAAGGCCAATTTCCAGCACATCACTTCCCGTGATGTGTCTCGAGTCCCCTGAGAATGCTACCACCCCTAGTACACATAGGCTCTCATCATAGTCGGCTCCGTGTCTTTCTTAATGCACACTGTCACTAACTCGGGCTAAGCGGCGTCCAGTGTTTGGATGATGAATTTGAATTGGTGTCGTGGCCTAATTTGAAGTACCGTCCCACCACTTGCTTCGAGTGAATGAAGAAAACCAGGTAAACTTCTGTTAAGATAGTCGGTGTATTGGTCAAGAATCGAACCAGGCATCTCCGAGTTAAAAGTCTAGAACAGATTCGATTCCCGGTGAGTTCATTGGATTTTGAAATTGACCTAATCCTTCCAGCCGCACTATGGCTCTGGGGTTGACTCGGCTTCTAACAGAAATGAGTACCAGGAATCTTCCTGGGGGTAAAGGGAGGCCGGTGCAGAAGGCTGACAACCCCACCGCCATCTGTGAGAAAATGTGTGAGCCAGTATGTCTCACAACCCTACGGGGCTCCACGGCCGGTTACAGGGATAGCTTTACCTTGAGCTTCACTCTTATTAGTCCTGTACCCGACGTTTCACAATTATGCTGTACTCAGATACTGTATAAATATATAAATGTTGTCATGATACCGTAGTGCTACCATTTGTGCTACATGTCCTTACCATCCCCCCCTTGATTTGATCATCCTCTTAGCGTTTAGTACCTGCCTACAATTCGGCCTACAGCCCTGAGTGAGCCTTGACCTCCTCTACAACCAGTCTCCACAACCAAAGCGTGTTGCCATAGGAATGGATCCACACATGATGACCTGAGGCTGGTTGCTAGGTTTCTGAACAAAGTCCTTTTTACAGGATGAGGTTGTTAGCCTCGTGTCCAACCCCCTACCTGGAGGACTAGGACATCTTTGACCTTTCCGTTAAGGGTGGCTCTACCGGTAGTTAAACTACCGCTGGCATAGCTCTCCAGGTCACAGGGACACGCAAGCCCCACCACCACGACAAGGTGGAGGCACATTTAGGGGGATCAGCGTTTAGGGAAGAGCATAAATTGCGCGGCCCCTCACTGTGCAGTTGTCTCCGAATTAGGTTCGTTTCCACTTCCTTAGTTTCAGATAAACGTCACAGTAACCTCCGTCAGTGTTCTTCTCTCAGTTGAGGTATAGTGAACATTGTAACTTCGTATATTTGAATCTTTATTTTTGGAACGGGCACAAAGATAGCTGAAATAATTAAAATTGAATTAGAGAAAAAATTCCCTGAGACGTTCTGTTAATATTATATAGGAGAACTTAAATTTATGAGAAATTCGGATGGTGAATTTAAGGTTCTATCTTTTATCTGCAGCGAGTGTTCCTTACCCACGGAGAAGCACTGAGGAATCTCCACTTAAACTGACGATCGCTCTGGTGGAGACGGTATGCTGGTTCCCACATAAACACTTAGGATAAATAACACAGGGAGAATATCAGAGCATCTTAAGCCTTACCAGTTGATTAACACTTTCAATTAGCAGGTTTCCGTCAGAGCCGTGAACTGGATCGTCGCCGTGTGCCCGAGGCTACTTAAGGGCACGAGTAGTCACAACAGAGTAGCAGTAGACAAATGGTAGAAACTGTAAGCTTCCGATAGATCCATTGAACTGCAACGCGTTATTTTTCTTTAACCTAAGTATACCATTATTATATTACTACTATATATTATACAATATGGTTATTAATTATACTATTACACCATTATATACCATATTATACACCGGAATGCAATTACATTACCATTATGTATAAAACTATACCATTGTAAGATTTCAGGTTTTCAAGGCGGTGACTATGAAGAATGTCATGTCCTCTGATGTGGCGTCGTGTAGACTGACGTTTCGGAGGAAGGTATCGCCTTCATCTTCAGGGTAGAAAAATCCGCGAACGAGGAACCAACGTGAGCAGGTGGCTGCAGACTGATTCACTGGTCGAAAAACACCCAGCAGGATGTAGAGCTAGATGATATTAGTTCTTCTTATCTCCTGATTACGAATATATAACTAATTATTTAAAAATGAAGAAATTCCGGGAAGAACTGCTATCCTTGATACGAAAAAATACGCTTCCAAAATTATTTAATTGTTGCGTGCATATTGGTTACCGCGGTAAAATTAGGTCAAGGGATAAGCTCCAGAAGAAGAGGGATAACCTTCTGGTTTGGTGTTGGGCGTGAGGCTACCAACCTGACACCATACAAAACTAAATTGTTAAAAAAAAAACGGATAATCAGCCTCGGATGAGGAAAAGACGAACAGAGAAGAATGGAAGCAGATTGTTCTGGAGGCCAAAGGTGACCCTGAGCTGTAGCGCCGCGAGGAAGGGGGGAAGGCTTAAAGTAAATTTGTGATTACTTTTAAAACGAGAAAATGTTCAACTTCTGGCAGTGATTCGGAAGGAAGTGCACCAAACGTTTTACAGTTAGTGAACACGTCACATATCACTCATCCATTGATCAAGAGATCGTCACTTATTGGTCCAATAACTGCAACGTCATATCCAGCCGGCCATCTTAGAGATTGTTGTTAAATTTTGACTTATTTATGAAATTGTGGATAATGTAAAATTGTTAATTTCTGACTGAAATTCACCATACTGAAGTTTCCTACGACCATGTGTTCTTTATTTGACGGGGAGCGAGAGGTTCCTTGTTATATTATACGTTGTGTTATAGCTAGAAAAGCTGTACATACAGGATGGCAGTAGAAATGATGTAACATTCCCTGTATTAAATAGAGTCGAATAAGTTTCTAACATTTCCTGAGTTTCAATGGAACAAAAACATAATGAAATATTTTTGCAAGCATTCGTGTGTGGTTTCATCTATGAAGAAGAGAAATTTAATTAATTATTTTTATTTGCCCCCAGTTTAAACTGCAATTTATCAGAGTATCGTTATAAATATATCTTAATAATTTTTAAATAATGTAAGGGAATATTTCGACTTCTGGATTTATCGATGCATAAGCACGTTACGAAATTGAAGAAAGAATAAAACTAACTACCGAGCTAACTGACTAACTAATTAACTCCATGTATCAGAGTCCTTTCTGAGAGATTAATTTTCACAAAGTTGCTTAAGAAGTTGTCCACCATTTTTAGACAGCAGTCGCATTGCCATGTTCAGAAGAGCCTAACCGAGAAACTACAGCCCCAGTGGGCCTAGGCTTACCTCCATGAACTTCTCCGTTCACTTTGTTTTTTCTAGATCTTACACATTCGGTAGGCCTCCTTGGACGGGTGATCAGCTCGTCACAAGAAAAACGCACACAAACATCCATGCCCTCAGTGGGATTTGAACCCACGATCCCGGTTTCCGAGCGATCGAAGACAGTGCATGCCTTAGACCGCTCGGCTACCGTGACCGGCGGCGGAACTAGAGCAATTCTAGGAGATATCCCCTATCTCAACTGTACTCCAGAATGTTCGACATTAATTGTTGAACTTTCACCTGGTACAACTTTAAAGGAAATCTCTTCACAGGACCAAGTGCATGAGCAGCAAGTTAAATGATATCACGTTGGATGTGGTTAGAACGCTTGCTGCAATTGTGCAAGACGCATTTGCTCTTATAGACCGAATAAAAAGGCAGACAGCCCCTTACAGGCCCATAGATGCAAACGTGAAATCGAACTTCGGTCTCCTGAATTTCAAATGGCTATCCTTAGGGTAGGGGTATCCTTGTAACAGACCGTGGAGGCCCATAGGGTTGTGAGAGGTTGAGGCTCCCACATTTTCTAGACAATCGATTCACAGATGGCGGTGAGGTTGTCAGCCTTACGCGCCGGCCCTACTTTACCCCCAGGAAAATTCCTGGTACTCATTTCTGTTAGAGGCTGAGTCGATCCCAGGGCCATAGTGCGGCTGGAAGGGTTAGATCAAATGAAAAAAAAATTAACCTCATGGGGATTCGATCGCGCGACCTTCCGGCTTGTAGCATAGTGCCTCAACCAACTACGCCCCCGCGTAATCTTGTTCTTACACACTATATAAAATATTTGATGAATGGAAAAGTTGAAATGATAGAGAAGCAGGTATCACAGCGTTAGGATTAATAGAGAACATAGCCGAGGGGGAGACAGTAACACTACTGTGAAGGTGTTAATGTATTGAACCAGCTCAGGACCGTGTCTAGTGTCTTCTTTGGTATTAGCGGTATTAAACTGTCTACCTATATTGCCGTAGAATTAATTACCACTTAAAAGTTGCTAAAAGTAACACATCTTCAGTTTCCCTTGAAGTAGTGCCCTCAGGACGGAGACTTCAGAATTGCTCATGCATTTGTCTTCCTTACTTCACTTCCGGCCTTAATCTGTAGCGTAAAATCCTTCTGCCCCTTCATTTCCTCCCGCCCTCCAGCCTGATGAATTGCTACGAGAATAAATAAGACAAAATACACGAGGAAATTTATTTCACATTTAAAAACTTATCATCATTTGGAGCCGCGGTATTCAATTACAGAGCAATTAAGATCAAAGTCTTCTGGGATATTACATCATATAGCCTGGTAGAAAGGTATCAACATTTCGGATGGAATATCTGCCTCCTTTTTCACTGTAGAAATGCCGGTAGGTTTCTCCAATCATTGTCACCTGTCTGTCAATCAGCACGGTCTCATCCCAAAAGTCTGCTAGCGTAACATTCACCGTTTTGAGGATATTTATCTTATTTTAAAAGTCAAAGTTTAATGATAACAAAAAGTAATTTAGTGTTTGTGCCTTAGGGTGCCCATACACTTACGAGTCTCACTCGCGAGTCCAACTCGGCTCGGGTTCTAATGAGCCAGACTCGTCCGTGTGTGGGTCTCCACGCTCATACGTGTGCATTGAAATTAATCGGAGCCCGACTTCTCGCCGAGTCACACTCGTACGTGTATGGGCTACCTTTTACTTAATTAATTATCTTGTGTCATTTGAACGTTTTAAATTACCTGATTTTATTTGCATGCTTAATAAATATGTACACAGAAGATTAATCTAATAGACACGTAGTTACAGTCATCTTGCAAGAGTTTATTAAAGATTTGTGACAAGAGGAAAATATTATTTTATTAATTCCTTACAGTTAATTTCAAGAGAAATCTGGGCTAAACTGTTTCTTTGGGTTGTAATGTGCTACTGAATTGCAACAATTGGAAGAGATTTGGTTTACTTTGAGACTGTAGTGGGGAGATTTTTCGTTCATTGGCCTATATAAAAATAAAATATACGTCAGGAAGGGAGAAGAAGAAGTTGATGATACAGTATTCGAAGATTAAACCTAGAAACCATGAACATTTTTGTAGACCTTAAACTCAATTACTGCCGCGCTGTATAATGTTGTATATGCACCGTCCGGAGGGTGCCTATTTCTAAGTTCATGACAGAGCTGTGAACAATGCAGCAGTGTGGGTTGTGAGAACACATGGCTTGTACTTAGACTGAGGTCTTCCGAGTTACGGCACTCGTTACCAACGTTTCGGAAGAAAATACTGCCTCCATTTTCACGGCATAAATCGCTCCTACCCTTGAGATGGAGACAGTAAGTTACAGCAAACGTAAATCTACACTGAACAAAAAGCGTCTAAGTTTCTAATGGACATTGGTAACACTTGCTAGACTGTACGGTGTCATCATGCAGAAGAATGCAAAATGAATATTTACAACCATGAAAAGATATCTGGAGTTGCCTTACATGGTCAACAGACAATGATGAGGTTCTCACGGCCATAGGGGTCAGGATTAGGAACTTCTCGGTTAAGACGCCGTATTATTTTGAAAACGTCAGAGGTAACAAACTCCTCAGAAAAGCTGGCATTATGTCCCAGAAGGCTGTAGTCTGAGCCCAGACAGAAGCTGTTAAAAGACGTTGGATACTTTTATTGCAGGAGGGACGTAATTACCGGAATCTGCTTCTCTGTAACCCTCGGTGACATAACTTTCTTTCATAATGTTACGAAAACTCGATATTAATATCCCAAAGTTGCGAAGAGACCCAGAAGAAAACAAAAGCACAGGAAGAAGCGCTGTGCCTAATTCCCGTCACAGAAAGAAGAAATGAAATTAATTACATAATCTTAACCATGAAAAAAAAAATCCTGAATATAGGAAATCATCATACTCCTAACTTATTCATAGTATGAAACCGTATTTTAATAGTATGCATCCTGTTGTATGCTGTAAAAAAGGTATATAAAATGTAAGCAAAAGTATGCAATCTACACAACAATATTCTGTATTTAAATCAAAGTAGACACTATCGTATCAACATATGTTTTTACTGACGCTACATTCGACCCTTATACTGGGTCATCATCAGGCGTACAATACTACCAGACTCAATTGTTGAATTGTGTCTAACAATTTGCATCTAATTCTTCAATAAGGATCCTTATTGTGCATTTGAGTGTTTTTAAATGCATAAATTTAGTCTTTCAGTTAAAGTTTTAAAATACTGAGATAATAAAATTAAAGAAATAGATACTAAGGTTTAAAACATAACAATTAAAATTGTACTAAAATGGAAATCAAATATTTTGCGATAAATCTCTTTAAAACTTTGGGACCGCTACGTGTTGACACGATTTTCTGGAGGTAGAAGCGACTGTAGTGTGGTGCGCATGCTTATTGGGCTCTTCTCTCATAAGTTAGGTCGTGTGGTCTTGACCTTACTCTCGTCTTGTAGAGCTTATGCTCGTTATTCTGTATGTAACACAAAAGGGTGTTTATTTGGAGTGATGTGTAACAGTTTTTAATTATTATAAGGCGAAGCTTGTGAGTGTGTTGTTATTAAACTCATTATTAGGCTATTAAGTATTTGTACTTACGTATATCAGATTTACTTAAGATGATATGTACACGGGCTGCTCCCTGTGTTGATGTTGTCGCTATGCTGTAGCGGTTCGGTATAGGCTACTTGTTTGGGAGGTATCGGTATATGTGGGTATGTTTGTATAGGGTTAAGTGGTATGAGGTGAGGAGGAGGATGATGACTCAGTATAAGGGTCGAAACATGTAGCGTCAATAAAAACAAATGGTGATACGATAGTGTCTTTTTTTTTCCTAGGCCTACCTCCATGAACTTCTCCGTTCACTTCGGTTTTTCTAGATCTTACACATTCGGTAGGACTCCTTGGGCGGGTGATCAGCTCGTCGCAAGGCCTCTACCTGTACACACACAAACTAAACATCCATGCCCTGAGTGGGATTCGAACCCACGATCCCCAGGTTCCAAGCGAGCGAAGACAGTACATGCCTTAGACCGCTCGGCTACCGTGACCGACACGATAGAGTCTACTTTGCTTTAAATACAGAATGTTGTTGTGTAGACTGCATATTTCTGTATGCAGTTTATGTAGCTTGCTTATGTAACAGTATACCTAAGCAGAAGTTTACTTTCTTTATAAACTTATTCAAGAGAAAAAGGAATGTAAAATTCATGTAGGATGCAGCCTGACTTGTTTTCCGTCTCTTGAACGGAAGACCTAACACTAAAGGTTTCACAACATTTCGAGCTATCGAATTTTGTAATCCGAAACGTTTTTCAATTTCCGACGTTGTTTTCTTCGCGCACTTAACAGAAAGGAGCGGCTTCTCAGGTTCTCCTTTTCCATCTCTCTCTCTCTCTCTCTTTCCTTCACGGAATTGTGCACGAGCTTGTCCGGTAACTAAGGGATAAATTATTCACCATGTTTTCTTCTTTACCGGAACCGCTTGAGGGAGCCGTTTCTCTGATACTCGGAGTTACTTTCTATAAACAGCCTATTCTTCTTGTTCCCTCGTACAAATGGAAAGGTGAAGCGACTGCAGCAGTTCAGAATGTCATTTCCACTGTATGCTTAAAGAAGGCTGTGATTTTTCTCCCTCTGAACCAAGTACAGGATAGAACGAAATATCTCACCTTTCAGTGTACCTGTAGCAGTGCTTTAATCTATAGAGTGAGAAATACAAACGCTGAAACCTATAAAGACACTGTGTGGGCAAAATAACACATTTGGTCTACATTTCTTATTTTGGAAATATAGCAGGAGGCGCATGAGATCGCCTTCCTGTCTGTGTGTCTGTGTTATCCCCCATATTGTTGCTACGCAACGGTTCTGTAAACACATTAGCGCGGCAACGAATACACATGCGACAATAGAGAAACTGCTAGAATCAGTGTCTTCTATTAGGTCTTTGTCGTATCAAATGCTCAGTACGTAGTGGAAAAAATAAGTTAGTTCTTCCAAGAACTGCTTGCTGAATATTAAAGCTGGTGTTAAGAAAGGTACAGCTGTCCTTGCAACAGGCCGTGGAGGCCCATAAGTTTGTGAGACGTCGAGGTTCCCATGTTTCCTAGAAAATCGGCTAACATATGGCGGTGAGGTTGTAACATGTAATCATTGTACTGTAAAATGCTACGTGCAATATGTTTGTAGACTATCATACGCAATTTAGGTTTATCTGAGGGTGAGTATTTAACATCCCTGCTTCTCATTTCGGAAGTCTCGAAGTCGATTCTAGGGCCTATGATCTGCTGTCCTGAATTTCGTGGGTTGTGTGACTCCCTGTAGAAAAAGTCCCTTAAAACGGGGCATAGCGTCTAGCATGTCTGAACACTACGCCTATTATGTAGGGTCTGAGATTCTCACAGAAGTGGACTGTGAAGAGAAATCCGTTGATAGTCGACTTATGTTTCGGAGGAATATGTTGCCTCCATCTTCAAGGTTGACGAGTAAGAGGAGTAAGAAACCAGAGTAAATCAGACACCATCGCTTCTCTTCCACGTTTCTCCGAAAGGTCGCCCAACTCTCAACGGACTGCGCATTGTTACATCGCAGGATATAAAAACCTTCAGTGCGCCTATTAGATGCAAAATGAGAAAATATTGTTAAATGGTACAGACTTCGGAGAGTATGACACGTATAACTAACTTCATGGAGCTAAGCAACTTCTGCAGCTACTCAAAAATTTCCTAAAATATTATGGAACCAGAAGGTTCATTTCCGTGTTCAGAAGATCTCTTCACTGGTCCCTATCCTGAGCCAAATCAAACCAGTTCATACCACCCCATACTAAGATACATTTTATTATTATGCACCCATTTACGTCTTAGTCTTCCTGGTGGTATCTTTCCTTCTGGACTTTCCACCAGTATCCTACATATATTCATCTCTTTTCCCATTCGTTCTATATACCGTCCCCATCTCATCATCCCTGACTTGATCATTCTAATTGTACTTGGAGGAGAGTATAAGTTACGAAGTTCGCGCGACATGTACGTGAACCGAAAACAACTTCAGTGTGTTTCATTTCAAAATTACTGTATTTTTCATTCTTCACCACAGAAATTACTCCGTTTCTAATAATGTATGATCTCAGACAGCCAGCATGGTTTAATTCACAGTGATAGCAGTCTATACCGTCTTCTATAATACCAATGTATTCTATATTCTACCCCCAGAGCTTGTTTATAGGTGTTGTACGGTTCTAAGTATAAAAGGGGGTGCCTTCGTTGAACCGAATTAGCCGATTTGTATCCGCAATGGAGAGGTTGTGTGTTCCCTGTGAGGTCGGAACTGAGCTTTTAAAACTTATGTGCATGAATTTCAAGCTTCAAGGAGCTGAAAAATTTTAGATCATATATTTAAAGCTATTTTTAATTACAAAGCTGATTATGAAAGTTTTATTTGTAAAATATTCTGCGTCTTCCGGTTATTCTCTCATGATTGATTCAGTTAATTTCAAACATTCTTTTCTCTCAAACGCTAAAAGTCTCTTTCCTTTTTTCAGCGTAAGTGGTGGAGATTCATATCCAGAGAAATATGATATGAGGGTATCCTTTTTATGTATTTTTATGTTTAGTATTTCGTGAAGTAACCTAGAAGACAAAACAATCTGCAATAAATTTTTACAATTAATTTTAAAAATGATTCCTTTCATATGAGGTGGATTTTTTCAATTTACCTAAGCCTTCCAGCCGCACTATGGCCCTGGGGTCGAACAGACTCTAACAGAAATGAGTACTAGGAATCTTATTGAGGGTTAAAAGCGGGCGGCTGGTAAGGCTGACAATCTTACCGCCATCTGTGAGCCGATTGTCTAGATAATGTGGGAGCCTCGACGTCCCACAACCCTATGGGGCTCCATGGCCTGTTACAGGGATAGCTTTACTTACTTACTTACTTACTTTACTCCTTTCATATTTTCAGTATGAAGATACAGAAGCATCTCACCTTTACCCTGAATGTGATTACTTTTCTTTCCAGTATTGCAACGTATAGAACTTGAAGCTGAAAACTCAAGGAATGAATAATACTGAAACTAAGAAATTAAAGTTTTCTAACGTAACTGAAAGAATTTGTGAATTATAATTCAAACCGAACTCAAAATTCTACCGCAGTAGTTGCATTTCGCCTTAGTAGCCACGATTACTTTACACATTGGCAAGAATTTTGCACAGCTTTCATAATATCCTTTGGTATTCTACAGATTGTTAATATTCTGGGAGGTCATAGTTTCGGCCCTTCTAAGAAGAAAGTGTATATGTACATGCGTCATATTCCGAACGGTTTCCGAGATAGAGCTATTTCATGTTATCGCCCGCACAAAAGTACGTCAAGATGCACGCAGACGAGCAACACGCAATGTCCTCACACGAGCTGCACACTGCATAGTTGTTGACTGCGGAATTTTAGAAAAAAATATATTATTCTATGTAAACTGTACCAACTTTGTCACTTGAAAAATAAATATCGGTATCAGACACAGCACGTATGATCTCTTTCTTTTCAACAATTTTGGAACTTTAAAGTGAAATAATTCTATTTCGGAAACCGTTCGGAATGGCTCATATGTGTATATACACACTATTGCTTAGAATGGTCGAAATTGTGAGTATGGCCTCCCGGAATATTGACCTTTCCTTCTGGAACATTGTGTAATATTTTATTTAAGCATCCAGTTGTATTACTTTCCCTTGTCTGGACAAGCGAACGACGCCCCGGTGAGGTGTAAAAAAGAATTAAACAGAATTTGAGAAAACAATTTTAATGAATTTTTAATAAATTACAGGGTATAGATATGTTGCTAATGTTAGCTATATTGTGATCACAGAATCCAAAATCATGAAATAATGCAGTTGCGAGTGAAGTGATTGAGTGACATTCAATACAGTATAACAGTTTTGGCAAATTAAGACACCTGATGACAGCCGGTTGCGCCGAAACATGTTGCGAAAGGAAAAGAATAAAAATAGTTCCATTGCTAACGGAACTGTATTATTGTGTGTAAGGGACATTCTGCATCTTATGTTCGCATAATATCGAAACATATTAACTAAAATTTCTGTTTCCCTTAGTGCACTGAGATCATATAGTATACTATATATATTGTTTGTGTCAAGCCTGAACAAATGTATCGACGAAGACAGAAAATGTAGAACTGGGAAGAAGGAGACTAGAAAGGAGAGACTGAAGGCTGGAATCAAGGATGGGCTGATCTAACGAAGCGCAATAACTGTGATCAAAAAGAAGCTGGCAAACCCTGAACAAACCAGCTGTAACAAAACCTTTGGTTGAGCCGCATGGTTGGTTACAAGGAATTTATTTTTTTCTTTTTCGTTCTACCAAAGTGTTACCCTGGCAGCCTTCTGCTTTCTTCTCCGAGGACCCCTTGGTAACAAGCCACAAGCAAGATGTAGTTTCCTGTTACACATAGCCTCAACCTAATTTAGTTACTAACTCGTGTTTCTTTCTCTCTGTTTCACTTCACTTGCAGCAGAAAGTCACCTTTACGAGAAGCTCAATTACAAAGTTTCTTTGGGAAGATCCCTTTAACTTTCCTTAAGGCATTTACAGGTTACTATCGAAATTGCCCTTTCTGCGACCTGGCTGCTCTTAAAATAAACTCTAATGTAGGAAACTAACTAACTAACTAACTAACTAAATAACTATGGCTCTACAGCCCTTGTGGACTTCGACAGATTTTTTAGTTTCTTAATCCTATACACAGTCGGTAGGACTCCCTGGGCGTGGATAAATCCGTCGCAAGGCCCTATCTACACACAGACATCCATGCCTCGAGTGGGATTCGAACCCATGACACCAGAGTTTGGGTGAGCGAAGACAGTTCTTGCCTTAGACAGCGCGACCACTGTGATCGGCACGTAACTAACTTTTTTTTTCTTGGCACTACAGCCCCAGTGGGCCTAGGCCTACCTCCATGAACTTCTCCGTTCACTTCGGTTTTCCTAAATCTTACACATTCGGTAGGACTCCTTGGGCGGGTGATCAGCTCGTCGCAAGGCCTGTACCTGTACACAAACACAGAAAAACGCACACAAACATCCATGCCCTGAGTGGGATTCGAACCCACGATCCCGGCTTCCGAGCGAGCGAAGATAGTGCATACCTTAGACCGCTCGTCTACCGTGCCCGGCAAGTAACTAACTAGGTAACTAGAAATCAACTAACTTCATGAAACAGAGCTCGCCTTCAAGAGCTAATAGTCGCTCAGCTAGTGAAGGAAATTCCAGACTTTTGTGAAACCCAAATGTACATTCCCATATTGACAAGAATCATCAATCATCCTTATAGTAATTCAAATGGAACCAGTCCACATCATCTCATCCAACTTTTTTGACATTAATTTTAATATAGTCCTCAAATCTACTCCTATTTCTTTAAGGTTTCCTTATGGCCCTGGGGCAGGTTTTCTCCGAGTACTTCGGTTTCCCCTGCCAATCTGCATTCCACCAATTGCTCCACAATCACCCTCACCTATCATCTGGGGCTGGTACAATAGGCCAGAAGTGGCCGCAATACAAGGGACTTAGTCCCACCCCACTAGCAATAACAAAAACAAAATGTTTTCTTACAAAATATTGTATGCAATCTTTCCTCCCTACGTGTGATACGCGATCCACCATCTCGTGCTCCACGATTTGGACATGTTAATGATATATGACAAGCAGTACAGACCATGAAGTTTCTCATCCTTTAACTTCTAGTTCCTAATTTTGGAATGTATTTTTGCACTTAGAATACAACACTCTGTATAGCGTCGGGTGAAGCTACATTATAATTTGTAGATTCAACAGAATGGCCACCAAATTCTCTGGATTTAAATCGACTTGCTGCCCCCCTCCCCCCGAGAATTATTACAGATATTGGCCTAAGTGTGTGTGACCTCTAGTGTCGAAACGTAAGATTTAATTAGCCATTGATTAATGAAATAGAACCTACAAGCCGCAATTCAAGGAAGCGGGGATTTCAGTACAACATCACTTCCCATAAAAATGTGATTGAATTATAAACGAAGTGCACTTCTTTTAACATTCAAAATAGCAAATATTTTTCTTTGTAACCAACCTACAGAAAATAATGAATTATTTTTATACATGTTTCGATGTAGAGTGTATTATTGGACTCAGCCTCTGGGTTGAGAGTGAGAAGTAGGGACAAGAATGGCAAGGAGTAGCGGGGCTGTGGTTGCAGTTGCTTTTCGGCATGTAGGGACGCGAATGCACTGTGTCTAAGGCTCCTTCTAATCCATATATACGATACCATCTTGACGGTACACTTAATGGACCTTCACCGAGAAACCGCACACTCCCTTGAAGAAGGCCGTGCGTAGGTAAGACCGGAAACTTTCGCTGCGAGTAAACGCGCTAGAAATTTCTCGAGCGATCAACCGTGTCAATGGTGAACCAAAGACTAACGGTTCAGAAACGCCCCCCCCCCCGTCTCAGTCATTAGGACCCGTCCTGGAGATGGGGGGGGGGGGATCTCTGAAACGTTAGTCTTGGGTTCAATATTGATACGGCTGATGCCCAAGTAGATTCTAGCACACACTGGCAGTAGGTTTCGCACAAGAAGTTCCCTTTTTTGTTCCGGCGCCACCGCAGAAATAAAAGGAGTACATATACGAATATATATCTTTTCATATATATAGCTTACCATGCACATTTTCACACTGATCACCATAGGCGGTATACATACATCGTATCTATTTCCCATTAAATTCCATTTTCCCAGTGCACTCCCAAGGAAATCACGCCGTGTTCACCTGAGCTACCCACAGAAACTCACAGACTGCAACAGTGACCGATGGAAATTGCTGATTTGGAAGAGCTGGCCTGCGAGTTTGGGACTAAGTGATTCATTCTTATTTGTATTGTCGGTACAGCAACTCGTGAGGTTTTGTCTTAGAACATCTGAACTGCATAATTACTACTGACTGAACTGCTTTTTGTGGATGTTATCAGCTCAGAAACTTCATCAGGTGGTAGTTCAATTCTTCAGTGGTCTAGTGGTCAGAGTTCCTGGCTACAGATCCTGAGGTCCCGGGTTCGATTCCCGGCGCTACCAGATTTTCTGAGAAATAGTGGGTCTGGAACGAGTTGCACTCAGCCTCGTGAGGATAACTGAAGACCTATTTCAAGGAAAAAGCGATTCCAGTCTAGAAAACGGAAATTAACGGCCGTGGGGTTTCGTTGCGCTGACCACGTGACACCCTCTGTCCGCTGAAGTTGGCACTAACTTCGATGACAAGCGGCGGTCGCTCGGTCGGTACAGTTCGCTTGCGGATTCAAGTCATGGAGTTTTTTTTTTTTGGTAGTTCAATTCTGGAACATTCTCGTAATTTTTACTCGCATTACCTTGGTACACGCAACCTAGTTTGAGAAACATTGTCATACATATTTTATGAGTTCCATTCAAATCACCATAGCAGCTTATTTGTATCCGTTTTTAAGTAATGACTTTCTTGTGCGTCATGTGTCATGCATTAGCCTGTGTGTGTGTGTGTGTGTGTGTACCCGTGCATATTTGTAAAACCGCTGCTCTTCTTGTTACTAGTTTCTGGCTACTGTTTATAATATATGCAGTGACACTTTATTTCATTTGCAAGTAGGAATCGCATCTTTCGATAAACTCGAACTCGAAGCTTCATTTTGTTCGTGCTTATTGCGGGGAATCCCAGACTCAAACAAACTAAACTGATTATTTCGAGCCCAGCTGTGTTTTTCATCAAACTCGACCTCAGTATTTGCTGATATTGGAGGGTGGAACAGAAGAAGAAGAAGAAGAAGAAGAAGAAGAAGAAGAAGAAGGTCATGATTGGAATGAAGATTCGGCAGAACAGAGAAGGGATGAAGAGTTGAGGGTAAAGCTGATTTCACTCGGTACCCTTCCAGTTTATTGGGGCAAACATAAGCATACAGGGGTTGCAGGAAATTTCAGTTGATTCAATTATTTTTTCCTCTTCTCCAAGGGAAAGGCAAAGAATTGCATCTACCATGTTTCTGGTATGGAAGTACCTACCCCCCCCCCCGCAGCCTCCAGTTAAAGCGTTGCGACGTGAACTTCTGCAGTTTGCTGTGGGTTGAAAGAAGAAATACATGAACTGCACTGGAGAAACGTGAATCATTTGAGTTATTTACTGTTCATTTCACTACACCGTCAATACGAGTAGTTCAGGTGGTAAGGAGTCAGATGAATAATGAATGAAAGAGATGTGTAAGGAAGCGATCGCGGTCTAGTTTGAGTAGCTCTGCGATAGTTTAACCAGAAAGACTGAGAAAAGCCAGAAATTCCTGTCAGGGCAGCTGGTAACTAGATGGAAATTCGGACCCGAGACCTCTGGAATAGGAAATAGGTGCCCTACAAGCTGAACTGTGTTATTCATTGCGTTCTATTGGTAACGCCAATTGGAAAACTCACGACAATGTCTTCACTTACAATTGTGAAATAAATAGTCATGGCTTCATTTAGAAAGTTATTTTATTTTCTTGAAGAAAATTAAACCTTTAAGAGTAAACTCACCAGACTAATAAGTTATATATATATATATATTGTAACGTGCTTTGCGTTACTGATCCCACNCCTTAGCGTCAGGTCAGCATCTGCCAGAATCACATAGCAGAGCAACATGATTGGGAATTCAAAATTTAGGGAACCTCCTAGTTTGAAAAATTAACCAATGGCAGAAGTGGAGGAGTGGATTTCTCTTGGAGTCTGGGGTTCGTGGACCTCAGAATTCAGAGAGAGGGCATTCCACCTCGGAGAGTCTTGACACTACTTTCGGCAAAGTCGGACACTAAATTTACCACTACGGCCCTTCCGTAGAATAGTATAAGTACAGTACAAAGCAACAGTAGTAAGAAATTCAGTTGTATTCAGAAAGCCGGAAGGTATTAAAGGACTACCAAGTGCAACCGTCGAAAGGTGGGTGATTGTAGTGAAGTGTTCTTCCTGCCCTGTCCGAGCCAGACCCTTATAAGACCCTGGGATAGGAACCCAGCTCTACTGATTAAAGTAAAGAACCCAAAGAAGTGAGAGGTGGTGGAGTGGCGCACAACAAAAAGGGCACAAAGGAAGTGAGCGGTTACATGGTGAGGGTGATTATGGAGCAATTGGTGGAGTGGAGATTGGCAGGGGAAACCGAAATACTCGGAGAAAACCTGCCCCAGCGCCACTTTGTCCACCACAAATCCCACTTGACCAGACCCGGGATCGAACCCGGGCCGCCACGATGGGAAGCCAGCGACTAACCGCTTGAGCTATGGCGCGGTCAGTATATTTATACATACTAACAGAGGCATTTGTTCATCACCCGGATTTCTGTAGCTTATCCCTGTAACAGGCCGTGGAGGCCCATAGTGTTGTGAGTCGTCGAGGCTCCCATATTTTCTAGACAATCTGTTCACAGATGGCAGTGAGGTTGTCAGTCTTATGCATCATCCGCTCTTTACCCCCAGGAAGATTCCTGGTACTAATTCCGTTAGTCTGAGTCGACCCCAGGGCCATATTGCGGCTGGAAGGATTAATGTAATTTAAGAAATCCAGTAAACTCATTAGGAATGGAAACAGCGACCTTCTGACTTATAGCATAGTGCTTTGCATGCCCGTAGCTAACATTATATAACGATGTTTCCTATTTGTTATGAGAATTATATAATCATATTGTAGCATACAGAGACGTTACCTTGCAACGACCGCGAGACAAACGAATATACCATAGCTGTTTCCAAGCAACAGCTCAGTAAACACATTCCAGCAGCAACACACATAAGCGAAACAATGGTACAGCATCAGAGGAACGGTATTTTCTACGTGGACCCTGCCGAGATGCTGCAACTGGGACGGTTTGGGGAAACTAGTTAGTTGCAAGAGAGCGCAGTTGTTGGTCTGTGGAGAGAAGTGTGGGAGGTTGTTGTGGGCTGGCCGCCATCCTGGGAGGTAGGGAACTGCAGTGCAGTCGTTATGAGCCGCTGCTGTTAGAAGCTGACAGCTGAGGCACGGGGATAGCTCGGGAACCCGGACTAAAATGAACGTCCGTAGTTGAAAGCCTTTACCATGCAACGGCTAGTGGAGACTCTAATAGACTGAGGCACTAGTCCCTCTGTGTCACTGATCTTTAACATGTAATCACGAGTCGTGAATGTATAAATGGTCAAAAATGCAGCCACCAATCCAAACCCCGTCTGTAGTCACTCACACTACGTGATAACGTTCTATGCACGTCTTGATTCTTCAAACCGATTGCTTCAATCGTCACAAGGTTTCTGCATCATGAACACTGATAATAGTTACCCTGCAACAAAGTCACGGACAGATAATCAGAGAATAGTCGACGAAAGGAAGTTAGCCTATCTATAAACAACTATCATGATTCATATTCTGCATTGGTGCAGTTACTTTATAAAGCAAAAACTGTATAGCACCTGAATGGGGGTGCTAACCAGAGTATACCCTTGAAATTGTAGTATTTTGATAATGATTTAAATGAGTGGCAGAGATTGAAAACGCACACAAATATTTATTTTTAGGAAGAATTCGAGCCTACCTTTACCAAAGTTAGATGGCGCACTGAGTTATCATAATAGCATAAAGACGACCACGCAGTGTGGAGAGGTGCAAGAGAGACTCGCCCTCGAACAATGCTGCTGTGCCAATTTGTTACTTGTAGCGCTATAACCTGCCTATATATAAATGTCACCCATTTACTTACTTAGTTCTTTATTGCTAGTGGGGGGGGACTAAGTCCCTTGTACTGCGGCCACTTCTGGCCTATTGTACCAGCCCCAGATGATACGTGACGGAGATTGTGGAGCAACTGGTGGAATGAAGATTGGCAAGGGAAACCGAAGTACTCGGAGAAAACCTGCCCCAGAGCCACTTTGTCCACCACAAATCCCACTTGATCAGACCCGCGATCGAATCCGGGCCGCCGCGGTGGGAAACCAGCGACTAACCGCTTGAGCTACTTACTTAGTTAATCAGTTCCTTTTTTACTTTTGCGGTGTCGATTTTTTTTGATCATTTCACAGACGGTAGGACTTCTTTGACGATTGATCAGCTCGTCACAAGGCTTAAACACAGAATAACACAAACACAGAATAAACACATACACATACCAAACATCCATGCCTCAAGTGAGATTCGACCCCACGATCCCACAGCTTCTGAGCGAGCGAAGACAGTACATGCCTTAGACCGCGCGGCAACCGTGACCGACAGCACTTATTTAAAAGAAATAAAGTTTTTCAAAAGGTGGTGTCGTAATTATTAAAAATAAATTCAAGCATATGGCTGCGTGACATATTTAGTGTATTGTTATACGAGTAATAAGTGTCCAATAAATACTGTGGTGTATATAGCCGTTGCTAAGAGGTGACTCTGTAAATATTAGCCGTTGCTAGGTAATGTCCGCACCAACAATAGAGGAGGTGTCACGATACGTGACGCGTACTGCTGTTGCTATGTAGCGCCCGCAGCATACGCGTGCGTGGTGACATTACACAACAATAGAAGAGATTATGCAAGCGGTGTTCTCTGTGTGTCCGCTCCGAGGCTTCATGACTTGACCGACCGTGTTCTGTTCAGCGAGTGAGTGCAGTGCAGTTGAGTGTTCCGCTGCGGAGCGTTAACACGCGGAAAACCGACGCGGAGGAATCTCCATTGCTAAGGTCCATTACCACGAAACGTTTAGTGAAAAAAAGACTGCAGAGGAATAGCCATTGTGGAGAGCGGTTAATAAGTAAAGACTGCTGAAAATAAACTGAGAAGAAGTGTGGAGTGATTTATAGCGTGGAAATTAATCATAGTGTTATAATTAGTTGTAGTCAGGACCTGTAAGTAGTCAATAAATCTATTAACCAATCCAAACCCCATCTATAGTCACTCAAACACATGGCAATAAAATTAGAAATCAAAATCTCGTGTCCAGTAACTGATGCGGGACAATATGGACAAAAGACACGCAGAAATACATTTCAATGTAACAGGAAGGAAGTTAGAAAAGGATGAGAGTTTGTAAACTTACCGCACCCAAAAATCGTGCCTCGTATGCGGCCGCTTGGTTAACCTGCGCTGTATCAATGTTCCTGCTTACAAGGCCGCTG
The DNA here is from genome assembly GCF_002891405.2 of Cryptotermes secundus. Classification (NCBI taxonomy): domain Eukaryota; kingdom Metazoa; phylum Arthropoda; class Insecta; order Blattodea; family Kalotermitidae; genus Cryptotermes; species Cryptotermes secundus. Next base: position 305,117 of record NW_019725001.1, on the reverse strand, counting down.
CTCCTTTGCTGTAATTAATTGAACTCATCACATCTGCTTTCTTCTACAGCGTTTCCGAAATCCATAACCGTGAACTTTTCATATGTCTGAATTTTTAATTGACATTAACCAGTTCTCCCTGCCTACATATCTAGTAACACAGTCCACGCGAACCATAGATTGATAACCATCCCTTCATCTCCTCCCTCAGCACATGTACCGAATTCTGGAAGGGGAATTAAACCTAAATTGGAAGAGGGTTGTTGAAATTTTTACTACTGCTTAAACAGAGGCAACAATGTTGCATACACTGCAGGGGAAGAGGGCTCTGTCTCGTTTGAGGTCAGTTCAATCACTGGGCAATCAGTGGACAAATCAATCAGTACGAAGAGGAATAGGCCTGCAATGAGTCATCACCGGATTAAAATTGACTATTTGTTAATGCGTGGATGACACGTACGAGAAGCAGCTGCTGATTGGCTCAAATCCGAATGAATCTGTGGAGGGGAACAAATGTAACAATACTGGGGCGATTTCATCCACAATTAAAGATATGCTGTGTCAATGCCTGGCTCTCATAGCGGGTTTCCGATATTGGAGACAGAGAAAGTTAATAAATCCAAGCGAGTTCTCTTTTGAGATGTATATTTAATTCTGACAATGCATAAGAAGAATAAGAATATAATGAGAGACCGCTAAACGTATATAAACGGTTTCTTCACTTCTTGCTCTGCAGGATATATATTTTTTTTTTGTTAAACTGGTTCCCGCTTCTGGGAAAACGTTCTTGTCTAGAACCGTCCAGTAGCTGAAAATTAACCACTTCGTTTCATGCTATTTGACTTAAAAAATATTTTATAGAATAGTTTCGAAGTGACGACCCTCTGCTTCTAATCACGCCCCACATCATGATGATATGTTTTCATATGACACACAAAAGAATCTAGTGAACGTTTGGGACGGACATAATATATTTTTAGGTTTGCACTTAGGACGGAGTTATATCATATATTGTAAAGTGCAACAGGATGCTTAAATATAATATTATAATATATTTCTTTTTTCAAGTCCTGTGGGAAATGAAGAAGTGTTAATTAGAGTCAGTGAGCAGAGGAATATCCAACACGAAATAAGAAAACGGAAGGCTAATTGGATTGGTCATGTTTTACGCAGAAACTGCCTTCTAAAAAGAAGTTATTGAAGGAAAGACAGAGGGGCGGATAGAAGTGACAAGAAGACGAGGAAGAAGACGTAAGAAGATGCTGGATGACCTTGGGGACAGAAGAGGATACTGTCATTTGAAGGCGAAAGCTCTAGATCGCATTAAGTGGAGGAACTGTTTTGGAAGAGACTGTGGACCTGTCGTCTGACAGATTACTGATGATGATGACTTCAATTGTAACACAACTCTAGGCAATTTCACGTCAGTATATAATACGACACATTGCACTGGTATGCATTCATATCGGTAGTTCAGTAACTAAACGTATTCTTATACATAACTTCCTGATGATGGTCTTATATTACAGAAACATGTAAAGTAAAAAGTAAAGCTATCCCTGTAACAGGCAGTGAAGGCCCATAGGGATGTGAGACGTTGAGGGTCCCACATTATCTAGACAATCGGCTCACAGACATGGTGGTAAGGTTGTCAGCCCTACGCGCCGGCCATGCTTTACTCCCAAGAAAAATTATTTAATTAATTCCTGGTACTCAATTCTGTTAGAGTCTGAGTAAACTCCAGGGCCTATTGCGGCTGGAAAGATTAGGTCAACTGAGAAAATCCAATGACCTCATCGGGACTTGGACCTGCGACCTTCCGGCTGTAGCATAGCCCCTCAACCACTAGGCTACCGCGTGTAGCAGGAATAAAGATCGAGATATAAAACATCAAAACTGAGTATATTTGTTGTGTTAACGGTTAACCTAATTCCTATATCTCCTTAAGGATTCAGATCCTGTGGTCACGGAGGCCAGAGTCCTCAACATATGTCTCATTCGCCGAACATTGTATGCAATGCATCATTGAAACCTTGCGCAGGATATACTGCTGCGACATCCTTCATAAGAAGTCCGTATTATTTTGTTTCATCAATCAGCTCCTCGAAGATGGACGAAAGGATTAGTCCTATATAACATTTGGCTTTATTATTTCGTGACAAATATAGGCTCAGTTATTGTCAACGCGCTAATTGGACACCAAAACCATGCAATCACTCTACATGAACGGCACGAGGCTGTCCTGTGCTCTCGTATCTGTTCCTTTGGCTGTTTACATAACCATGCAAAGTGCACCACTCATGTTAAGAGTAGGTCTCAGATTGTGGCCCACGAAGTCCATTGAATACGGTTTCCTGAAACCACCTCACTCACTCACTCATGAAGCTGAGTCCTTATTGAGAAACCGCCAATTGTGCAGCTACTCAAGAACTTCCCAGCATTTTATGGAACACGAACTTTCGTTACCATGAAGAAAGCCGTGTTTACTCTACTGGACTCAGTCTGTTGCTCCTGCTCTAGCTGGTTCGCTCGCGGATTTCTTCTTGTCTTCTACCCTGAAGATGGAGGCGATACGTTCCTCCGAAACGTCGGTTAACACAATTTATACACGGCTCCACATCCCAGAAGACGGCTGTTTTGCATAGTCACCGCCGTGAAAACCTCAAATCGTTCATTACCGTGTTCACAAGAGCCCCCACTGGTTCCTACCCTAAGCTAGATGGATCCAGCCCATACCACCCCATGCTATTCTTAAATTCTTGAGACAAAAGACTATACAAGACAGCAGCTCTCGTAACTTTAACATTATTTTTACAAGTCTGAACTGTGCTTATGTTACCCAGCATTGAAAAGCCAAGAGCTGCAACTTCTAATCGAGTCCAGATGTAATCAAATTGTTCTTTAGTTGCTACGTATTTTGTCCGAGATTTATTTTTGTCCAGCACAGATCGAACAAAATGTACTTTGTTATGATATTGTCTAGTATCAGGGCTTTGCGTGACGACGTGATTACTAATTATGGGTTCTGGACTGGATGATTGCATTTATTGGCACTTCTTTACAGTTTAAAGTCAAATGTACCCGCTCACAATCAGTGACTGTCTACAACTCGCGCCATTCCTTACTGGACTACGAGCCTCTTCTCTTCTGCGTGACGGACTCGGTTCTGATTTACGTGTCGGTCACTCCTTCAGCTTCCGCTGTCCGCTGGTTAACACTCCACAGCTGAACTTCTGAATTCTCTTGCGAATAAATCTCTGACTCAATGAATTCAAGTATGAACTCTCTTTCATAACTTCGGGAGGACCGAACAGCGGTCACCACTCCGAAGAGTTAAATGTCATTCCCCCGTTGTCGCTAGAATGTCTTTGTTAATATTCGTTTCAACCGGAACACATGCTAGGGGGCCGTTGCCTAGCAAACGGACTTCCGCGTATGTTATTCCGGCTTTAGCTATGTTTACCGAGCCGTTGCCTAGCAAATGGTCATATTTTTCACAATATTGTAAACCTTTGCTTTACATAGCACTGTACTGTCAGGACACTTCCTACATAACCTTGTAGGACAATTTCTGGATGAAGAACGCCTGAAAGAGTTATCGAGCATGAATGGTATCTGTTTGATATTGGTATGCTCTTTTCAACACAGTGTTTGATAACACTACGAACTCCATCTGTCTAGATCTCCGTTGCAAGCAGATGCTAAACTTAGTACTGTGGAGATAAACCAGAACACACCGGACGGCCCAAGGAAGGTTAGGAGTTACGCGGAGAGCAGACGTGAAGGAAACAACTTCTAGCTTGCCGCTCTAAGGATAAGTTGCATTCACTGCAAGGAAATGTGGACAAACAGGATCGGAAGATTACAACGGCGAAAGATATGCTGGGGTTAACAGTACAATGTCCATTTTTTTGCAGAAAACAGCCCTAGACAGCAGAATTTGATTCCTATTTTTTTCTGTCAGGTTTAGAATCTAATTATAAACATAATCGTTTTCCAGAAAAAAAATCAAGTTATTGGATTTACCCAGATTAACGAAGTTTTTTTTTACGTTTTCCTTTAAAATTTCACGCTTTGTGTTAACATCCAGTTGCAGGTCTACTTTTATGAGAAGGTGGTCTGTGAGTATAGTTTTACTAGTTCGTCATTGCATCACTGAAAACGAGAGAGCACTGTCTTACTGGTATCACTCCGTAAGGGGAATATTCTTGGTTTCTCGTTCTCGATGTCAAACTCGATATGGCCTGTATGCACGAAACGAATACGTGCCCCACTGGCTCGGAGTCCCAGCTGTGATACGTGTGCATGAGACAAATGTGGAGTACCACTGGGGACTTGTAGTTCCCCTTTCTTCCACGTGATAACCGTGTTCCCCCACCACTCCTGTTACAGCGGCCTCAATGTCTTCCCGAATCAAGTCTGTGTGAAAGCACCCGCCTTGCCGAACAATGGGCTCTATCTACACTTTTCGTAGATTGCTTCTGGAAAAATATAGAGCAAGGTGTCATGTACTTTACATGTAAATAGATGGGCCGTTGCATAGATGGTTTGGTTGATGGATATGTGTTGTCTGTCTGAACGCAAAAGGCTCTTGGTGTCGAAGGGCAAGGGGACTGGAAATTCCTATTAGATCACACCGCTGGCAGGAGACGTGAAGTATACAGTTCGCCTTCCGTGCTGAGCTAGGCAGTAGGTGGATGGTCGGGCACATTGGTAGAGGCAGACAGATAAACTGGTAAATTGTGAAACAGAGATGGATAGATAGATCAGTACATGGATAAATGAGTAAAAAGGTGAAGTTGTCCGTGTTTTAACTACTTAAGCACTACGCAATGAAGACGTATGGGGGAGTGGATGTATAGATCCACGTTTTCTTGACCTCGGCGCTAGCTGGAGGTGAGCGGTTAGCTTCATGCCTTGGCCGCTTTCCCTGGAGGAAGGAGCCCCCCGTACCCATTGCATAGGAGTCTGGGTGGACCCCAGAGCCTGTCTGTATGACATGGAGAAGTGAAATTCTTCACCCTACCAAGACTCGAACTCCGACCCGTCGCTCGGCCAGCCTGTAGCCAGTCGCTATACCGACTGAGCCATCATGAATAGGAGGATTATTATGTGGATAAAATAACAGGTAAATGACTGGTTGGAAGGATGGGTGGATCGGTATGCATGGAAGCTGAATGATCGACGCAGCCAGAGAGGGAGCTCTAAGTGTAGTGAATGGCTACAGTAGGACGAGCAGCTGTGATTCTAGGTACAGGGAGCGTTCAACCAACTTCTGTGGCTCACCCGGACTCCTACTGAATGATATTACTTCGGGCGGAAGTCAGACGGAGCGTGAAGCTATTAAATTACTTGCTCACCTGTTTATATCAAATGGTTTAAACATCTTCAGCGTTTTGTTTCCATTTCCAAAGTAATTCTTGAAAAATTAATGACTTTGCTGTGATATTTGTGTCTGTTTCATTCATATTCCAAACGTGAGAAACTATGTTAAAGCTATCCCTGCAACAGGCCGTGGAGGCCCATAGAGCTGTGAGACGTCGAGGCTCCCACATTTTCTAGACAATCCGCTTTTAGTTGGAGGTGAGGTTGTTACCTTCATGCGCCGGCCGCCCTTTACGCCCAGGAAGTTTCCAGGTACTCATATCTGCTAGAGGCTGACCCGACCCTAGGGTCCTAATACGACTGGAATTATCAGATCAAACGAGAAATGCAGCGACCTCATTAGGAATCGAAACTGCGACGTTTCGGATTGTAACGTAACACCTCAACCAACTGCGCTGCCGCGTGGAAGCATCCTTATTCTGTAACGATAAAAGTGCGGGGTCAGAAATGCGGCCTCCGACTTGAAGACCGAGGACATGAAAATGCATTTACTTGGTCTGGACAATCACACAGCTTGGGGGTCGGTGTAGGTGAGTGTAATGTCAAGATGGCAGGATTATCAGCAAGGGGAAACCGAATAGCTCAGAGATTAACCAACTCCAGTGCAACTTCGTTCACAAAGAGTAACATATGAAGTCATCTGGGATTGAACCCGAAGCTTTGCAGTGCTAGGGCAGCGTCTAACAACATGGGCTATAGCATGCTCTCCTTAAATTGTTCGCTGAGCATTGGCTTTCAGAGTTGGCACTTCGCTCGAATTGTTCGAGATTATTCGCATTTCTGTGTGGACTGGATCACTCAACTGCACATTTAGGGAGTCCTAATGAATGTCTTGCCAGTCACTGCGACCGCGCAGCCCAAGGCATGAAATATCTTCGTGGTTTGGAATCTCACTCAAGGTATGGATGTCTGCTTGTGCTAGGCAGCTGCCTTGCAACGGGCTGATCCCCCGTCCAAGGTGTTCTCCCGACTGTCTTATGTTAAGAAAGGGAAGTTAAACGAAGGGTTACGTGGATGCCCTACGCTCCTAGATGGAGAAGCAAGAATAGAAGAAGAAGAAGAAGAAGAAGGAGGAGGAGGAGGAGGAGGGGGGAGTAGAATGAATGAATATCATACTATTCGTGATTAATACTAAACCGGAACTAAACATAAAGACAACTTTGTGATAGCTGAAGACGAAGACTGAAAGATGCAAAAAGAAAACTCCTTGGCTTTAGTCCGCAAGCGAACTATGCCGACCGAGCGACCGCCACTTGTCGGCGAAGTTAGTGCTAACATCAACGGATAGAGGGTGTTACGTGGTCAGCACAACGAATCCCCACGGCCGTTAATCTCGGTTTCCTAGACTGGAGCCTTTATTTCCTTGAAATAGCTCCTCAATTATACTCACGAGGCTGAGTGGACCCCGTTCCAGACCCACTACTTCTCAGAGAATCTGGTAGCGCAGGAAATCTAACCCGGTACCTCTGGATCTGTAGCTAGGAACTCCGACCACTAGACCGCAGAGGCGGTCCTGAAAGATGCGAGCACCATGTAAATCATAGCAATGTCTTCAACTGGTGAAAGACATACATACATGTCTCCAACGGTTCCTACATACGGTGGTGATGAGGTCCTTAACGTATCCATTGAAACAGAAATAGGATTTTGCAGAATTCGATTATTAAAAAATGTTGAAGAACGTATAATAACTTGAAGAAAGCAGTCTTCTGGGATTTGGCACCGTGTATATGTGGTGTTAAGCGACGTTTCGGAGGAACGTATCGCCTCCATCTTCAGGGTAGAAGAAAAAGTATAAGAAATCTGCAAGCGACAAGACCGTGAGAACGGTATTTACCGTTCTCAAATCAAGACTCAAGACTCAAATCTTACGTATAATAACTTCATAGCGAAAGGAGAAATTAGAGGATTTTTTTATTGCTAGTGGGGTGGGACTAAGTCCCTTGTACTGCGGCCACTTCTGGCCTACTGTACCAGCACCAGATGATAGGTGATGGTGATTGTGGAGCAATTGGTGGAATGAAGATTGGCAGGGGAAACCGAAGTACTCGGAGAAAACCTGCCCCAGCGCCACTTTGTCCACCACAAATCTCACTTGAGAAGACCCGGGATCGAACCCGAGCCGCCGCGGTGGGAAGTCAGCGAGGAGAAGAACTTGAAATATTCCAGAACTCCGGACCTGCAAACAGAAGTACACAAGAACAGAATTGAGGAAAAGTTATGAACTTGCTGTGTTTGAATGCATCTCCTTACTTCATTATTTATGCATTACTTTATCACGTTAGAATGAAATGAATTGTTTCATTTAGTTTCGGATACAAGAGTATCAATATATTCTTACATAAAGCAGAATCCTGCACAGTGGAAACATCCCACGGCACAAGAGACTGAATCACAATGTTCTTCAAACTCACTGTCAGGTTCCTTAGGGATTTCAGCAGACTGTAAAAACCAAACGCACCGGGTTTTGATGCATACGCCCTCCGGTGAGGCTCCCTAGACATTGTTGTCGGACCCGATATGAATATTCTCTTGGGAGAAGCAAAGACAACTGTAAGAGCTTTTGAGTGAGGGGGAGGGGCCACTAAAACGGATGGGGCTGATCGAGAAATTTTTCTTACGCCCCAACAGTTTCGAATATTTCCGATTTTTCTCTTCAAATATCGTGTAATCTGTGTACAAGTATTCATACAAAGGAAATAAATATGAGTTTCTGTTTGTATTTACCCGATAGGCACATGCTCAGTTAAAGTGCACTGAAACAAGAAATTGGACGGGGAAGTCCTCTGTAAGGAATGGTCAGAAATTATTGATGACGTAGCATACAGAAAGATACTGAACTTCTTGCTACAAGTTCTTAAATAAAATTGAAACCGAAACGATTTACAGAGCTGACGACGGAGGTCCACAGAATCTATTTTTCATAAAGACGCTAAGACGACGTGAACAAACCTACCTGCTCTTCGGTACCTTATAGTGTCAATATTATTTATTATGGCTTCGCTTTACGGACTAACTAGATTAGGTGTCTGCTAATTTTATAACCAAAATGCCAGATTAGTGGTTCTGTTTCTATGGTCTGGACAGAAGTAACGCAGTAATTATAAACACTTTTAATCATCATCAACTAAAGTTTGCCTTATGAACGTTTTACGATTACTGATAAGATTTTATTTCAAATTTTTAAACATGTTAATAAAGGTAAAATTCAAATGTTAATATATTTAAAAATAATATTATGAGCAAATTTTCACAAAGCGCCCCGAGCTGCATAAAAGTTCTTACTGATCGAATTCGGCCCACAGGCTGTAGTTTGCCAACCCGTGATTCATTTCACTTGTTTATTTAAGCTTCATTGAGCATTGCTCTCAATATTTCGGGTGATCAATTTGTACGGTGATCAGTGAATAATGAATTCGAAATTATGTGGAACAAAGTGGTCGTGGCCTAATTTTACGTGTCATCCCGGAACCTGATTGGAGGGTTTTGCGGGAACCACAATCAGACTATTCGGCCTCAGGGCCGAGACTTTATTCGAAACGTCACGAAAACTAAGCAGGGCTTACCCATTCGAACGTGATGCTCGGTCTGATGATAAATGTATTATTAACAGTCTCCTTGCTGTCTGTTTCATGCTGCTTTCTTGTTTCCCTTATTATTCGACCGTGGAAATGGAGGCGACATTTTACTCCGAAACGTCGGTTGACTTTCAAAGGACTACATGGCGTTATATCCAAGAGATAGAGCCCTTCATAACCCCTCCAATGAGAACCTCAAATCCTACATAATCTTCTCTATATTGCCTGAAAAACATCGGTCCTGAAATTGAACCCGAGGCCTTCTAGAATGGAGAATGACAACCATTGCAAGGTTCATTCAAAGTGGAGCAATGAGACATTAATTAGGTTAATAAAGCGCGGAATACAGGCCACTTAAAATTTCACTCTCACTACTTTGCGTAATGCAACAGTATATAAGCACGAAGCATTTCAGTTTATATCTCTGAGCCTCGACTATTTCGTATTAATTTTATTGCCCTGATATAGCAGGGCCTCTGACGTTACATTCAGGGCTGCTGAGAGGGTTTTGTTACTAACCACGACACCAAGAAAATGCACTAGATCCTTAAGTTCTGAAGACGGAGAAATGTCTCCCTTTTGCACACATGCAGAGAGACAAGACTACCTACCGTCATTTCTTGTTAACTTCATCCTGTGAAGACAACCGCTTGAAAGTGTGTCGTTACTGCGGCTAACAAGTGCTACTCGATTACTCTTACAATTATTGCCCTTGAATAGAACAACCAATGTAACATGCCTTCTTATTTGGAAAGAGGTAAAAGGTAAAGTTGTCCCTGTGCTTCATTAAGAACTACTGCATGAAGGCGTATGGAGGGTGGATGCATAGATCCATATTTTTTACCTCGGCACTAGTTGGATATGATCTTCAAGCCCCTGCCGCTTTACCCCCGGGTAAAGGGCCCCCGGTACCCATTGGATAGGAGGCTGGATCCCAGAGCCTGTGTGGAAGACATAGAGAAGAGAGAATTCTTCACCCTACAGGGACTCGAACTCCGAACCTTAGGTCGTTCAGCCCATAGCCAGTAGCTGTAGTTGCTATGCTATGCCGGCTCATGTACATGGAAAGAACACAGGTAAAATATATTCACAAAGCTTAATTGAGATTTCTAAGCACATAGACTTGATTGGGGTACTCCAATGAAAAGTAAAAGTAAGGTACTGAGGGTCGCAGGTGTTGAGGAGAGTGGGGGAAGGCTGCAACAGTGCCTTGGTGTCGCGCATGGCAACAGAGACGAGACCTGGGCGCGACGCTCAAATTCCAAAGGAATTCCAACTCTTTACCACATTTGTTATGCTTTTAACATTGGCATCTCTGTCTTCTCTGTAACCATGAAAATTCGTTTTCTGTGTATTCATCCATCATGTAAACTTACAGAATATTTACTGTTTCTTCTTTTTTGGTGGGGGGGGGGATGTTACGGAAACTGTTATTGCAATCCGTAAGTTCTTCTCTAAGTCTCATTCAAATAATAATATCAAATAGGTGTTTTTATTATTTATTAATTGTTGAGTTTACTTTTGTACCAACAATATATCCACGTCAATAAAAACTTATTAGTAATTACCTGCTTAAATATAATAATTTTATATTATTATTATTATCTAGAGCAATATGGAGCGGGTTACGAGAAAGTACAGCAGAATGTAAAATT
>NW_019725001.1:272174-290693 GCF_002891405.2 Cryptotermes secundus | reverse complement strand
GCTATCGAACCTCAGTTACTAACAGAGTCATTAAATAAACTATAATCATGTAGAGTGATATTCGACCTGACAACGGAAGTAGCCATTTCCTTCGAAACGCCGGCAAAACAGGCACCACAACGAGGTACCGTATAAACGAACACGTTAATACTCGCAACTTTGAGACGTGTGATGTAAACTTCGTTGTTAGACATGTAGGAAAATATTCAAAAGGAAATATGAAGAACGTTATGTCCGGTAGGTGACGCCGTGTAGATTTGGCAGCAATGTACTGCCCCCACCTGTAGGGAGAAAAAGTAAAGGGGTTACCTGCTTGCTATCTTATTCTTCTTTGACTTACTCTTTCTTTTGAAGATGGAAGCAGTACTTTTATCCGAAGTGTCAGTAAACGCTCACCAGACTACACATAGTCAAATAATAAAAGACAATATTTTTCGAACCGTGACTACGCGTCACAATACGCCTAATGAAGTGAACACTGGCATTCCATTCTGATCACAATAAGAGTCTGCTTTGTGTTCAGGCGCCGTATTATTATACCTAAACATGGAATCACGTGTTTTACTTCCATTGGCACTAAATTAATTGTTCTGCCAGCCATGTACCGAACAGAGGTTGATTATATTTCTATGTCTGTCTGTAATGGACAAGTTCGATTCTGAATAACCACGCATGCGTTGTTATAATATATGTGACAATCAAGCCTTCTATTTCCCCCTATACAAATTTTCCGATACTAAAATATGATTAATGTAATCAAATCATAAAAATTGAGTTTGAAAACTCTGAGAGAAGCATGTGGCATGGAATTTGAGGCGAATGAGCACATTATTCCATTGATTTTTCGTTACTCGGGTTTCTTTTCTGTTTATGCCTAACCAAATTTCCCTTTTCCAAAACTCTCTGCATATTCCAGAAACGAAATATATGGAATGCTTTAATACAGAGAAAATGTGCATTGTTATGATGGGCGCTCATTTTAATGCATTATCCGCATTTGTACATACATTACAACAGCCACATTGCACAGATATACGTATTAACAGTGTTCGTTGACGTCCATTATGATTAATTACTGGAAATGTATATGCAAAATCAGGAGGATGCAAATTGGCTCCCAGACAAGCCAATTATAACACCGGAATATAATATCCTCATCCCTTTACTGATATTTAATATTTAATTTGAATTTATGCTGGTTGAAACATTATTAGCGTGTTCAAACCAAGGGTATGAGATAGGCAAAATATGTAAGATAGACGACATGATAATATTAAAATTGACCTCGAACCAACACGACGTGAGATTATTTGTTTGTTTTCTTGGACTATTTACAATAATTTATTAATATTTTAAATCACTGTGAGGTAACATTTTGACCATTTAGACGTCAGTGGTAACTATATATATCTCCTCTTATAACATAAAAATTGTGCTCTATGTGTTTTCCCATATAATTTAATACTTATTATTAAATGTAAGGGGCACGCGGTAGCGTAGTTGGTTGAGTGTCTACGCTACAAGCCGGAAGGTCGCGGGTTCAAGTCCCGATAAGGTCAATGAATTTTTTTTTTCAATTGATCTAATCCTTCCAGCCGCATTGTGGCCCTGGGGTCGACTCAGCCACTAACAGAAATGAGTACCGGGAATTAATTAAATAATTTTCCTGGGGAGTAAAGAGAGGCCGGCGCGTAAGGCTGACAACCTTACCGCCATCTATGAGCCCACTGTCTAGATAATGTGGGAGTCTCAACGTCTCAGAGCCCTATGGGCCTTCACGACCTGTTACAGGGATAGCTTTGCCTTTTATACGTCTTTTATAAAAGAATATAGAACAAGGACAGGAGATGAGATTTCTTTGTGAAGTTTACTCTCTTACTGCATGTAAGGTCTGCATCGTAATATCCTACATACCGGTCACGGTAGCCGTGCGGTCTAAGACCTGTACTGTCTTCGCTCGCTCGGAAGCGGGGATCGTGGGCTCGGACCTGTTTCCTGTGAGGTACGAACTGAATTCTTATATATTATTCTAATACACTGCCGGTCACGGTAGCCGAGCGGTCTAAGGCATGAACTGTCTTCGCTCGCTCGGAAGCCGGGATCGTGGGTTCGGATCTGTTTCCTTTGAGGTACGAACTGAATTCTTATATATTATTCTTATACACTGCGGGTCACGGTAGCCGAGCAGTCTAAGGCATGCACTGTCTTCGCTCGCTCGGAAGCCGGGATCGTGGGTTCGATGTGTTTCCTGTGAGGTACGAACTGAATTCTTATATATTATTCTTATACACTGCCCGTCACAGTAGCCGAACGGTCTAAGGTATGCACTGTCTTCGCTCGCTTAGAAGTCGGGATCGTGGGTTCGGATCCCAAACATGGCATGGATGTTTGGTATGTGTTTATTCTGTGTTTGTTTTATCTTATGTTTAGGTAGAGGCCTTCGACGAGCTGATCACCCGTCCAAGGAGTCCTACCTTCTGTAAAATGATCATGAACATCATGAAACTGAAAATCAGAAGCGAAAGCCCAAGGGCACTGTAGAGCCAGTAAAAAAAAAAATCCTTCAAATTTCAAAGGATCATGCTGCCTCTGTCTGCAGGCTAAAAGTGATCTTTTGCCCTGAATACATCTGTGTATCCACTCTATTATTTACTGTACCGGCTGACCGTTTCTTTAACGAAAGTGGTACCAACGCTATGCCATTTGGGCCCACATCAGTGACGTATTTCCTACTTCCTCACAATCAGTAATAACATGGCAGTAGAGCGAAAGCGTGAAGTGGGAGCAGAATTTGTGCCACTTAATGCAGGCACTGACGTGATGCATGGGAATAAACATTCGAAAAATATGCAGCCCTTCTTAAGTTTACTATTCCATTTTGTATTTGCTTCTTATTTATCTGTACTCTCATAGTTCAGACTATAGAGTCTAATTGTAGAACGATTAATGAACAACGAATTTGAAGGATATGGAAGGAAACGGTGTGACCTACATTTGTCGGGAGGAGCTCGAGGGAACCAATCCTAGAATCCACGAATGGTACACGGAATTCGACGTTTAGTATCATCTACCACGAATAATAGGTACACACAATCAACCGCAAACAGACCCCGTTTTTATAGCACACTACAGTTCACATATCAATATAAAATATTATCGATACAGAATATACAGGATATACAGTTTTAAAAAACTGCTTTCTTCTTCGTGGCCTGATAAATAATTCACTTTCATGCAACACGACAATAATCCACAATTTGTTGCTATTGTAACAAGAAACTGCGTAATTTCATAGCTCTTACATCAACTTCATTTTAATTTACATAATTTATAGTCTTGTTTTTCGTCTATAATGCAACAATATTAATATAACAACATTAATTCAAACTTAATTGACGAATGTTCGTTAAATGTTTAAAATGTTATTAAAATTACTAAAGTACGTATATGCAAATTTGGTGTTTATGTTAAATGTTTCAGCTGCATAGGGCCATCTTCAGGTAGGTCATAATTTAAAGGATTATGCTGCACCGTGTACTAGATCAATGTGGCATACCAAATTTACATATATTTCAATAATTTTATTGACATTTTAAACATTTTACAAACATTAATGAATTATGTGTGGATTTATGTTGTTAAATTAATATTGTTGCATTAAGATAGAAAAAACTATAAATTATACCACAACGCAACTGGATGTTGAAATATAATATTAAATTTATGTATGTATGTGTATATATACATACATACAACCCCGTGTGGAGGCGGGCTCGAACACCTCCACCGTGACCCTGCAAGTCGTAGGAGGTGACGAAAAGGGAAGTCTCGAATCTGAGACAGCAAAATATGGTCGCGAGTCCCAAGGGACTCGGACCTGAGAAAGACTGCACTGGTAAGGGCCAGCAGCATATATAATGACAGATCCGTTCTCCCGTCAGAGAGGGCGCCCCACAGAAACAAGACCGTAATTGTCAAACAGTAATAAATATCTGGTCATGAACTCCAGATGTGCCTCGAGACCAAGACTTACTGACTGACTGAGCGTTAGTCACAATCTGACTTTGACTTTCGCTTTGACTGACACACACAGAAGAATAATGTTATAAAATGGTGACAATAAACAAGTTGGTCTAGATGCAACGTTCCCGACTTGCATGTGGGAGGAGGTCGATTTGAATCTCGGCCGGAACTTCCGCTATCCTTATTGTTTCATTTCGTGGTTTTCCTCATTCCCTCCATTAAAATGCCAGGAATGTATATCGGTTCCTCCTGAACCATTTCTAATTCAGCATTACGCAGTGCGCCTTCCTACTGTTCAACCTTACACACTCGTAGTTTCAGTACTCAGAGCTAAATAAAGTGGCCAAGGAACTGCTTTATTTCGCTTTCTTTTTATGGCGATAGCAATGAACTAACGGAGATAGGAAAGTGAAACCTAACACGTAGATAGATTATAAACATGTCCGCACACAGTACATGAAATGTTGTTCGTAAGCGAAAGATTTATAAGAAGATGATACAATCATTGAAGTCATATTGGATAGATTGAATAGCTACTTCAGCAGTAAATTCTTCATAAAAGTAAGTAAATCAATAAATACAACATATGAATGAAATAGCTGACCTTGTAATTTTAAATGATTACATTGCATAAGTAGAATATGTAAATTATGTTACTATAGGATTCTGACGATAGTGTATAACACACTAATATATTTGGTTTTTGGACTTTATCCATCGTCCTGGTTTTTAAGATAACAAATAAAAACACGACATTTCGGAAACTGGATCTGTTTCCGTCCTCAGGTGAAGGAAAACGCCTATTCTGTTGGGTCCGTTAGAGAGAGCTAGCCTCAAATCACTGGACAAACTGATGTCACAAAACACAAAGGTTATAAACACCTGAGACCAGGCTAAGTCCATCTCTCAGCAGAAGCAGAAATTGTGATACTGAAATTGTGAATAGTTGTACTTGCAAGTTTAGAAGAGATTGACAAATAAACACATTCGCCAGATCCGAGACCTGCGTGAATTTATTTGTCGCGTTACATAGGCAACACGCGACAATATATATATATACTTTGTACACTTTGTTCTCAATAGAAACAAGTGACTCTTCGTACTAAGAAGAAGGTGTTCGCTAGGCAGTCCTGTGACTTCAGGCAAAAAGGTGTGCACCTTAGCAACACACACCATTAACATCCAACGTATACATGCCTGAGCCACAAGACTACCTAGAGAACAGTTTCTTCTCATTATGTGCACATAACCTGTCACATAACAACGTGCGTAAGCAATTCGATAACAGCAAAGCGGAGGCCACAGCAGAGTCTCACATTACAGCTCATTGGATGTTAGTACGTTTGTGGGAGTTCCTCTTCCTGGCGCTGTGCAGCCCGGTCGTGAGGCTCACTCAGCCTCCTATCCAGTGTGTCCCCGACGCTTTTTCTCCGGAGGTAAAGAGGCCGGGGCGTGAAACTGACCACTTACATCCAACTAGTGCCGAGATGAAGAATGCGTGTAACTATTCATCCACTCCCCCCATACACCCTCATATCTTGGTGCTTAATTAGTTAAGCAAAGAGATAATTTTACCTTTATCTTTCACCTGGAATAATAACAGTCATTTAATTAAAACAAGTACCCGTTCCTGGCCCCGTGCATAATTACTTTCCTTCCCAATATCGCTATACGCGTATACAATTGCTAGAACTAGAAATAATTAATGAAGCTGAAGTTAACAAATTATAGCTTACTCACGGAATTAAAGGAAAGGCGACGAATATTCGTTCATATCGATCCAACAACTACCACGAAAAATGTACGTTTCCTTAATATCCGTGGCCATCACAGAATATAGTGTAAATACCGTTCTGTGGTTGTTTTTATTAGGCACGTGACAGTAAAGAGGAAAAACGGAAACCTTACACATTCACTCACATTAGACTGGAACATGTGCCCGGTATTGCCCGGGCGTAATGCACACGTGTAAGGAACAGAAAATTGTAACAAATATGTCCCCAGAAATTGGTGGAAGCCGCAGCAGCTTCTGTTTCCCTCCCCCCCCAAATACAAATACACTGTAGCTACTTTCCATGTCCAATTGACACTCGGTGCGTTACTCTGGCAACGAAATAAATTCCTGCTCTATAAACCATTACTGACTGCAGATTACCGAACAAAAATAATATTCGTGTCACTGGGAGAGCCTATTTCGAGGAAACTGGCATTTCGTGTTTGGGACCATAGTGATCATACCGTTAGTTGCAGCTGTGCAAACCTGCGCAAAATATGTGCAACGTTATGATATTGTGTACAGAACAGAAACAGAAACAGACTTACGCCCTTTTTGTGCATATAGACAGAGACAGAGGTTGAATTCATATGGCTTAAAAGAGTTGTAAATTGTATGCTACTGTCTGGTTGCCGATTTTCGTGCTCACGAATAATTCTGATTACATGGTCGCTGTACCGAAAAATGGTCGAATTATAATCCGTAAAAAAATTAATTAACAGGATTTTTAGCTTACAAATTATTCAATATTTTCTGTACTTAAAATAATTATAATTGTTCTTGATATATGTTCATCCTCTTCATTATAATATTGTATACATTTTAGATGAACATGTACATATTCAATGCATTTTATTTCATTTGAATTTATTTTTCTGAAATTAACGACTACAATTGGAGACTTCTTAATCTGATAATTATAGAGAGCTATGTTGAACGTTTTTCAGAACAGCAATCATAAATAGCGTTGCACGTTGCTCTATGAAGTGGAATTATGTTTATAAGAATTTAAAGAGCCAAAACATTACAAAATAACATAGAGCTCGAACCTTTTTGTACTTTAAAATAAAGTAAAGCTTCATGCATTTTGTGTTCAGTAATTAAATTTGGTACAGCACCTTCCGCAAGATAATGTCCAGCAGTATAGAACAGCGTTGCTACAAAGATATGGTAAACAAAAGGGAGATTACATCGCAACTTGGCAAAACTCCATTTACCTAGGGTAATTATTAGCCCAGTATGAGGTGGTGTGTAGCGGGACAGAGTGTCTAGGTAGGGGCTCCCCTGTTCCTATGGATACCTAATTCTAAGGTAGATTTGAGAAGGGGTTACAGGCTTCTGGCGAAGTTTATTATAAATTTAGTTGCAGTGGTTAATATTACGGCATCGTAACTGGTTAACATGGGGTTTCCTGCTGCAATATACACATCAGCAACCCCTATCCCTGCCAGTGAAGCAACACCGTATGTTCATCAGTGAATTAATCTGAAAGTTTTCTTAAATTTAAGTAGAATTTATGGATCGGTCCTGGCATCAAATTCTTAGTTACGATACAATAATATGCGTGTAACTTCTGTAAGGAACGAACTACTGGAGAAAGTTACATAGTTAAGAGCTTCATCGTTTATTCTCATCAACATTATTAGAATGATGACATCAAGGGGCATGAGATGGGCGAAGTGTAACAGGCGCAGGACAGATGAGGAAGGCATACAATATTTTAGTAGGAAAATCCGACTGCTTGGTAGGCGTAACGTGTAAAAGAGAGAACCATGTTAAAGTTATGCTTAGAGAAGAGGATGGGAACATGTAGAACGCATTGATCTGTGCAAGACAGAAACAAGTTGCAGGCTGTTGCGAGTACACCAATGAACCTTCGGGTACCACAAAAGGCATGGAATTACTCGATTAACGGAGACAATACTGACTTCTAATTAAGGTCTCTACTTAGGCCGCGCCATAGCTCAAGCGTTTAGTCGCTGGCTTCCCACCGCAGCGGCCCGGGTTCGATCCCGTGTCTGGTCAAGTGGGATTTTGTGGTGGACAAAGTGGCGCTGGAGCGGGTTTTCTCCGAGTACTTCGGTTTCCCCTGACAATCTTCATTCCACCAAATTCTCCATCATCATAATCACCCGGGGCAAGCTACAGTAGGCCAATCAGTGGCTGCCGTGCCGAATGAACCCAGTTGGACTCCACCCCCATCAAGGGAATTAAAAAGAAAAAAAGGTCTCTACTTCGTGAAGTAGAGAGTGTAAGTAAGATTTCAGGTCTTCCCGGCGGTGACTATGAAGAAAGAAGTCTTCTGGGATGTGGCCTCTTGTAGATATTGTGTTAACCGACGTTTCGGAGGATATTAATCTATTAGAACGTGCTCACGCAGGTTCCTCTTTGCGGATTTTCTTCGTTTTTCTTCTACCATGAAGAGGAAGGCGATACGTCCCTCCGTGCAGCACTTCCTACATTATTGGTACACTGGTACATTTACCTAGCCGTTTGTGGACAACGGCTAGGTAAACGCGTTCCCGCGGTAACTATGCGCACTCAACGATAGAGTTACTCCTGGAAACAGGATGTTTCTATGTGGTTCGTGCCGAGATGTCATAAGAAAGCGACAAAGTCAGTTGTTACGCAGAGACTCCTATGTGGAGGCGGGGTCAGTACTTCTACCGTATTCCTGAGAGTCATAGGAGACCTGGGGGGTATAACTGGGCCACCCTGTTCCTAGGGGACATAAATAGGGGGCCTCGTCATCCAGGTTGTAGGTGTCTCGAGTCTGAGAGAGCAAAATATTGTCATGAGTCACGCGGGACTCGCACCAGTGAATGACTGCGCTGGCGGGGACCAGCAGCAATTGTAAACGACAGACCCATCGTCTCGTAAGAACGGATGTCACATAAGGACTACAACCGCAAGTGTTCAGTTGGAAAATAAAATTACTGGTCATGAGTCTCAAGGGCCTTGTTGCGAAAACGAACTGATTGGCGGTAAACGCCACTCGTAAAGTAACTCTGACTCTGACTCTGACTCTGACTCCGACTCTGAGCCGTTACGCAGTTCTATACAGGAGACTGCAGAGAGGACCTGAGGGCGCGAAACTGAGAAAGCCCCACTTTTAAAGCCGTAGTCAGGAAACGGCTGGTGAAGACACAGCAGACTGGAAAAGGCTTAGCTGGTGCTATGGTGATTTGTGGAGATCAGCGGTGGCGCTATAATTACTTGTAGTTCCGGGTCGTGTGTATAAGTGATCAATAAATTCACTCACCAATTCAAACCCCGTCTACAGTCACACACACACACACACACTATGTGACAATATATTTTTTGGGTGTTTCTTTTGGGGGGGAGGTATTCTACATTCTGAAATGTCTAATATGTATGGATGACACGTCGAAGCTTTTCTCTGTCGGAAACAAAAATATTTTCAGTTTTGATTAAACAGTTCACTCTCCGCTTCTTCCCTGGGAGAACACATACTTTGGCTTCGTTACAAAGATTAACCGTTTAATTATGTTTAGGAATTTTTCGCTTAGTGGGGGGTGGAGTCCAGCTGGGTCCACTCGGTACGGCGGCCACTGATTGGCCTATTGTAAGTGCCCCGGATGATTATGATGATGGAGAATTTGGTGGAATGAAGATTGGCAGGGTAAACCGAAGTACTCGGAGAAAACCCGCCACAGCGTCACTTTGTCCACCATAAATCCCACTTGACCAGACCCGGGATCGAACCCGGGTCGCCTCGGTGGGGAGCCAGCGACTAACCACTTGAGGTATGGCGCGGCTTCTATGTTTAGGAAAATAAACCTCGCTTATTTTGGGAATCATATCAAACCCATAAATATAAACTATGTGAAATATTTTTATTAATATCAAAAAAATAGGTAAACGTACTTATCACCGTGTTTAAAGAGTTAACACAATGCGACTGCTGAAAAGAAAAAACAAAATTGTGATTGTAGAGAAGGGGGAAGAGCGAAGCTTTTCCTTGCGTGTAACCGGTACAAGTTCTGGAAGGACTTTGCTTCCTTTCAGAATGTAAGCGAAAAACGAAAGCATCCACACAAAGTTATTTCTTGCGACTTGGTGAGGGATGAAGACGGATATAGAGCAGAAGAAGAAGAAGAAATGCCCCAAGTTTTCCATGAAGCTTTTTTTTTTTGAAAGGTGGTAAAACGACTGAATTTAGTGGCAGTGGCGGCTTGTTGAGTTTTCTGCAAATCAACTCATTATCTGCTGAACTATTATCAGAGACAAGGTTTGTCCGTTTTGGATATATTAAATAACTACACACATCGTTCCTTATTGAGAAGCTAATGGACGTTCATTCAATCCAATAATTCATTTCACTATTAACCAAAAAGATTCATTACAGAGGTCACAATAGCCCTGCCAATCATCTCAGTTCTAAATCACATGAATCCGTTACATATAACTCAAACATTCTTTTTAATATTATTGTCCAATTTACGCCAAAATCTCGAAATTGTATCTTCCTTTCCAGGATTTCGGCTATGATTTTTTTCCTATATTTATATCTCTCTATGCATTCTACATTACCGGCCCCCTTATTTCTCTTATTTTGATCAGTCTAATTATACGGTATTTGGAGAGGAATACGAATTATGTTGCTTCGAAGGCACATCATCTGTCATCACCACTTACTCCAAAATGGGACGTTCTTCATTTTCTGTTTTTCTTAAATTAGCCTTTTTAAACTTAGGTCCAAATATTCTCCTCAGCGTCCTGTTCTCACACACCCTCAATTCATGTATTTTTTTTCAGTTAGCTCACGTTTCACAACAATGAAGGATAACGTCTAAAATATATTTTTAGCCTAAGGAACTCATGTATCTTCTGGCTCTACTATTTCGGCTTTCAGGCGTCGTGTCACTCTATGTGCAAAAGTTGTTGGACGCAGTGTTTTCCATGCTGTGTCAAATACTCTACATGTAGTGAAAGGAAAACAGATTATTAATTCTTCCCAAAAATTCTCGTTTGTGTTTTACTTCTCAGTGGTTTTTGTGTAAAATTTTGTGATTTGTAATCATGTTGAGGCGAACGGCTGCAAGTGGAATATCATTTGAAAGTCGATAGTCACAAAATTGACGAAGTCCAGAGATTACATCCAACAGGTGTATATGTACAGGTTCTGCACATAAGCAATAAGTGCTTAGAAAAACAGAACAGAATAATATAAGAAGATTAATGTATGTATATATATATATATATACAGAATGTTAAAAAGTGCTGTAGGCTTTAAGTGAGTGTAGTACTCGCTTAAATGAGCAAAGAGGTTTCAGTTAACATACGTCCAGAAAGAGATGCCTGCTGAGATGTGGGCAACGTTCCCATGATCTCTACACCAGATGCTCTTCGGCGCACAGAGGTGCGCACTCTGTCGAAAATTCCTGGTTTAACTCGAGTCACAGAATTTCTCTACTCGTTGCTGTCACATCTCTAAGCCACTGATAAGCAATGAATACACCGAACACTTTAGGTGTACCCGTAGCCTTTAGTCCTCAAGCGAACTATATCGTCCGAGCGACCGCCGCTTCTCAGCGAAGTTAGTGCCAACTTTTGCGGATAGAAGGTGTCGCGTAGTCAGTGCAATTGATCCCCAAGGCCGTTAATCTCGGTTTTCTAGACCGGAGCCATTGCTTTTCCACTCAAGTAGCTCCTCAATTATCCTCACGAGGCTGAGTGGACCCCGTTCCAGACCCACTAATTCCCAGAAAATCTGGTAGCGCCGGAAATCGAACCCGGGACCTCTGGATCTGTAGCCAGGAACTGTGCTTACTAACCACAGATGCGGTCTTCAGTTGTCCCCACAGCCGTATAATCCAGAGGACTGAAGTCAGGAGATTGTGCAGGTCAGCTGACTGGGCCTAAGGGTCCTATCCACAGTTCACCGAAACTCTGGATCAGGTGTTATCTGACAATGCGGGAAAATGATGTGGTTCCCCACATATCCTCTTGAGCAAGAGGCACATATTCCAAGAATACTAGTAAATCATGCACCAAAGTCTGCAGTTCACGGCATCTGTTAGTGTCTTAGTTAAGGCATCTGGTCTTAAGAGCTGGACACCTAAGATGCCCACCTTAGTGTCTAATGAAATGCGAAACTCTCTTATACACGTATCTTGACAGGCATTAAATTCTGGACATATGTTGACTGGATTTTTTTTGCCAGTTTAAGTGACTACTATACACCGTGAATGCCATAACAATTTTTAACTCCTGTCGAGTACTAGAAATATTTGCAGTAGGAAAATAGAATTTATGATTTCTATTTGGAACTCTATTTTAATTTGGAATGTAGTTTATAGTGTTGTCATAGTACACATTCTCACAAGCCTGTGCTGGCCTGACGAGCCACTCCTGTGAGACGCGAGTCTCTAACTGAGAAGATGGCGGTTTGTATAGCAAAGTTTTGGTGGGGAAAGGCCCAAAAGAAGCGGCCTGGAGTTGAAGAGTTTGCAAGCCGGAAGGGGAGCAGCTGAAATACTTACGTCTCAAGTATCATATCGACTTTTCTAACCCCCTTCGTGCGTCAGGAAACAGAATGAAAGATACAGGAAGCGTTGCTTCAAATTCACGAAATGGAACCTTGTACAATATAAATGTTCGCTGATCTGTATGTATTGCTTTTTGGATGTTTAGTGAATCCTACGGCGATTGTAAAGCAAAAGTAAGGTGAGACTGGAGGGGGGGGGAATCTGTGTCATTGTAATCTTCGAACGTAGTTTAATTCAAGAACACATTGAAAAGGCAGGTTTGTGAGACTGATGTTGAACCTGTGGGTTCTCCGAAAGGTAGAGGATATATTGAACATAAACTGTTCTGTAATATAGCAGCACAAAATTTCCAAAAATTTATTGACAGCTTGGATTACTTGCAGGATGTATATGAAATATGATTAACAATTAATAATGATGGTAATGATGAAGTAATTTAATGGCATTAATTGTAATGGACATTATTATAGGTCAATGTGATTGAAAATCGGAATTTCCTGAAAAGAGAGTGAAATTTTCCAGTGGTTCAGGCGCAGATTGCTACCCCACATCCGGATAGAGATGGACAGAGAAACATCGGCAGAAGAGGTATTTTAGCCTAATTTACTAAATTAGTCTTATGCAATCTTGCTCTCTGCGTGCTGTGTTTTTCGGCTTACCAAACTTCAATGCCTGAATCAGTCTTTATGACACTTGGTATGTACCTCATGACACCTAAACCCATCTTAACGGTGTACTTCATAAACCCCTCTCATCAGTCTGTGTGTCTGTATTTGTTTTGCTAGGCAACGTCTCGGTAAAAAAGTTACCTTTGCAACGAATACACACGCAGCAGTAAAAGAATGGTTGGACGCGTTGTTTTCTATACGGTCCGTGGGCGATTAGGTTTCCCAGATCTTCTTGTTTCTTTGTAAGGAAAGTATAAGACTCGAGAAGATACAGGCTGTGCAGAAGTCGTCCGGACATTACGAAAGTCAGTAGGCACTTCGAGACTTACCCCACTCTTGCACCAGCTTTGCTCCTTGTTTCATCGTGCCACGTGATGTACAAATATGATATTCCAGTTATTATTTCCGGTGTTTCATACAAATTCCTCTGCAAGTATTATTTCTAGCCATGAATTTAGTAACGCCTCGCTTACAGTCGTATTGAAAGATAAGGGAAACCCCACTCCTCGCACATCTTTCCCTTGTTAATGGGGATGCTTTCCCACCCCAACATAAGCCTCCTCTATTCATAACAGAACGGAACATGAATTTATTAAAGTTCTGAAACAAACAGGAGTATATCTCAGCTTCATGCTACTTAAAATTTTCAGCAGATGATTTTAAAAATTCTGGATTAATTGCCAGCATTAAACGCTATTCTAATTAATGTATATAAAACATTCCATTATTATACTCCTATTAAGACTAATAACACAATCTCTAAGAGTTGTACTTGATAATAACTTCATAATTTGTACTATTCTCCAAGTACAACTAGAATAATCAAGTTAAAGAAAATGAGATAGACAGGGCATGTAGCACGAATTGTGGAGAACAGGAATGAATATAGAATATGGATGGGAAAGCAAGAAGGAAAGAGAGCCACTGGGAAGACCAAGACGTCGGTGGGTAGAGAATATTAAAATGAATCTCAGAGAAATAGGACGGTATGGTAGGGATTGGATTCATCTCGCTCAAAATAAGGACCAATGGAGGGCTCTCGTGAACACGGTAATGAACCTTCGGATTCCATAAAATGCTGGGAAGTTCCTGAGAGCTGAACAATTGATGGCTTTATAAGAAGGGCCCAGCTCCATGAGTGTGTGAGTGTACATGACAACCTGAATCCGCAGTATTGAGGTCTGTGACTGTGACGAGTACTATGTCCTGGGCTGTCGAGCCATATAGTCCGGTAGTAATTAGTTGACGTTTCGGAGAAACGCTCTGCTTGACGCCTGCTTCTTGCTGATCTCTATTTTGCCTAACTTCAACCCTGAATGTGAAGGCAGCAACTTTCATCGAAATGTCCTTGGATTTCTGCCGGACTACAAGGCGTCTCATACCGGAAGGTGATACAAACTGTATCTCAATGAAGGTTTCGCGCAATTTCTTTTTAACTTTATACAATATCATATCTACCCGCATACATTTACATTGTGAATTTAATGTAAATAAATACGGCACTAAATCACAACAAACGCTCTTCACTTTAGACTTTCCGTTTCTCAGGGAAATAAATTTACGCTACATAATTCCTCTCCCCGCAGTTTTTATGCCTCAAATTCTCATTTCTAATTCTTTGCGCCCGAAACCACTGGGCCGCTCCGTGCCTGCGTCTCGCTACGCTGCTGATGAATTTGCATAGAAATTAATGACCGACAGGAGAGACAAGAGACCAACAGTCAGTTTGCGGTTGGAAAGCCAGTGTGACCCGAAATGAAGGGTTTGGTGTGGAGGTTATAAAGGGGAGGGGGTGAGTGATGACCACCCGCCTCACCTACCCTTCTATCCTAGACGTCAAGTCTAAAAATTGCGTAGAGGTAAAATTTTGCTAAAATTTCTGAGATTGCATATCAAGATATCAGGGTATAAACTGTATTCTGCACGTGTTCAAAATATGCAATTTAATCACATAAGTCATAGTGCTGTTATTTGTCGCAAATCGGCCCATAATTATTCATTTTATGCTGTTCCCGTCCTAGTTAAAATAGTAACTTAGCTCATTGTCTGGAAGATTTAAATGAAATGTAAATAAATTTAAAATGTATTTGTTATTCATTAAAATAACCAAGTTAAGCGGGCCCATTTCAACCAATAAATATATCGAGCAAATGTGACTAAACGAGGAGTTCTGGGAAGAAGTAATTACCCACTTTCTTTTGACGCGACTCGGACAACTCAGAAAACGACGTCTCTAATTCTTCGTTGCCGCTGGTACGTCTTCACCGAGTTGTTACCTAGCAACGATATGGCATATATAGACAGACCCACGGACTCTCCTGTGATTACACTCGGATTGCACAAATAGGGCGCATCCAACAATTCCTATATTGTTGCTCGTATTCGTTGCCGCGGGGACGTGTTTACCGAGCCGTTGCCTAGCACTGAATGGAGTGATAAAATGAATGACAGACACACAGACTGATGAGAGGGTCTCAAGAAGCACACTATTGAGATGGCTCTAGGTACCGTTATGTACAATGTATATATCAAGTTTCATAACGACTTTTTCAGTCATTCAAATGTTGATAAGGGAGAATGCACAGACACACAGACACAGGAGGGAGATGGCGTAAGCCTGCTTTGGGAAAGCAGACTAAAAAGGTAAGGCTTCTTACTTGTATTCGGTGCCCAGTTCGAATTTTGGCCGGGAGACCGAGTCTCCGTACTGAAGTTTTGTGGTTTTCGTCAGTCTCTCCAGTAAAATATTGGGACAGTAGCCTACTTCAACTTACTCCATGACTGCTTCCTCCCACCCATATTCTTTCCAACTCATTATTCGCCGAACATCGTGTCATTGGATGCTGTACAGTCTGAGATACTTACAGCCTCTTTAAAGAAGCCATAGAGACTTACATACTTACATACTTACTAACTGCACAAACTTCATAATTTGTACTCTTCTCCAAGTATAATTAGAATGATCAAGTCAAGGAGGATGAGGTGGGGAGGGCATGTAGCACGAATGGGGGGAAGAAGAATGCATATAGGATATTGGTGGGAAAGCCAGAAATAAAGAGACCACTGGGAAGACCAAGACGTAGTGGTTGGACAATATTAAAATGGATTTTAGAGAGATAGAATGGAATGGCACGGATTGGATTGATCTGGCTCAGGATAGGGACCAGTGGAGGGCTCCTGTGAACACGGTAATGAACCTTCGGGTTCCATAAAGTGCTGGGAAGTTCTTGAGTAACTGCACAACTGACGGCTTCTCAAGAAGGGCTCAGCTCCATGAGTGAGCGAGTGACTAACTGCACAGAAGCTTGAAGTTTCTAGACTATATATACCATTCTCTGGCACACTGTACCTATATCCTACCCTCTGCAAGCTGTGGATTCTGTCGTAAGTTAACATTTGTGGCAGAGGAATCTATTCTTTAAAAATATATCTGCCCGGTACTCCTAACGTTGACTTTAGCTTCAAGGTCAGAACACACAGTATACCGGCAGATATGATAATTTTTATTCCTGACAAGTTTGCCGGTACGCTTGGTATGGCGGTATGCATGTCGGCGCGTACCAACTGAAAGGCACTTCAGCATCATTGACCTATCTGCTAATTGTACAAATGCTTAATATGTGTATATATGAATATCTGTATTAGTTTTGTTTGCGGGGCTGCCCCTACTCCCAGCCCAACATTTCTCTTTTAGTACTGGGCTAATTCCCAATGTCCCCATGGCGCTACTGGCGGGCAGTGGCGCCGCGTGATGAAGACGAATAGCGTTACACTGCCCGCTCTGTCCGAGC
This sequence comes from Cryptotermes secundus, assembly GCF_002891405.2. Classification (NCBI taxonomy): domain Eukaryota; kingdom Metazoa; phylum Arthropoda; class Insecta; order Blattodea; family Kalotermitidae; genus Cryptotermes; species Cryptotermes secundus. Next base: position 273,925 of record NW_019725001.1, on the reverse strand, counting down.
CCTCTGTGGGCCCATTACTCAACTTAACACTGAACACTGCACGCTCCCCATGTGCAGCAACCGGCTTGCCCGTGACCAGATAATCATTGAAGTAATTATAAAAGACTCGGTCAGGGGATACGAAAACTATCAACATATGAAACATGGGCTCCATAGCTGGTCTTGAGGCTACCGCAAGGGCATCATTTCTTCCGGAAGTATTTTCGACATCCATATAAATCATGTGCGGTTTATGTCAGAACTCGCTGCAGTAAATTTTCTTAGAATAAAAATTCTTTCCTCATTCATATTATGGGATAACGTAGTCAGTATAGAGACTGGCTACGGGCTGGACGGAGTTCGAGTCCCGGTAGGGTCAAGAATTTTCTCTTCTCCACGTCGTCCAGACAGGTTCTGGTGTTCACCCAGCCTCCTATCCAATGGATACCATGAGCTCTTTCATCTGATGTAAAGCGGGAGGAGCGTGAAGCTGACCACTCAACTCCAACTAGTGCCGAGGTCAAGAAAATGTGGATCTATACATCCACTTCCCCATACGCCTTCATGATGTAGTACTTAATTAGTTAAACGCAGAGACAACTTTCCCTTTTACCATATTATGGTCGTCTGGGCTAAGGCACCGTGTAGCCTGGTAGGTGAGCACAAAATATTTTGGGGAAACATATTTTCTCAATCTTCGATGTAGAAGTCCTTATGGTCTTCTGGGCTAAGATAATGTGAAGCCTGGTAGGTTTGTTTGGACATTTCGTAGGAACATACGAAAGACTAGGGAAGTCAATGAGACTGGGAGTGTCTGGCTATACACACAGAATGGCCTCTTTTCCTTATCTTCTTCTTCCTCTACTGGTCCATGCCAGGACCTAAGGTTTCCATTAGCTTCTCTATTTCTTGCTAAGTCTCTCTTCAGCGACTCATTTCGTTCCACCACTTTCTCTGTATCATCATCACCAGTTTCCTAACTTATCATAATTATCAACTGAAACTTGAGGCAGTTGTCCGTCCAAACGTTGCTAAACACCTTCAGACCTGCCCCGGTACCTTAGCACCTTGTTGCACTCGTCCACTTGTTTCATTCTCTAACGCAACATCAATTTATATTTTAAGATATTATAATTACATTTATATTTCTTAAAATTTCGTTAAAATCACATTTTATTTTACTGTTGCGACATGTTTCGGCACTATAATGCCATCCTCAGGCAATTGTTAATCGACTGAAACCGGCGCACACTAATCAGCTCTTACGTGAATATGTTACATGCTACTAACGCACATCGTCGTAGTTTGAGTATATCTGCCCACGCTTCACTCACGCGGCGTCCACGCTGTTCCCTTTGTGCGCAGCGCTCCCTAGGCGGGCATGTATCCGACTTCACTGCCACTAAAACATATAAATCTATTTCTGTCATTTTTCCTTGTCATTTCACGGTCCGCTTTATTGTTGCATTATTATCTTCGGTTATGGGGACAGGAAGCATCCTTCATAGACTTTCCATTATTGTCCGCCTATCTGTACGGGGTCACCTCGTTCTTAAAAACAAGACGTTGGTTGCAGAGTAATGGCGGTGTAGCAATTAGGTGCAGAAAGGATATACCGGTGTGATAAGCCTAATGTTATATTTTAGCGTCCTGTTGCACTGATTTAAGTCCATGATTTATTTTATCCGTCTTCTAGTGCATACATTCATCTATTCCCTCTTCTCACTCGCACTACATGTTTCGGCACAAATGTGCCATCTTCAGGTGCTTAT
>NW_019725001.1:270475-271452 GCF_002891405.2 Cryptotermes secundus | reverse complement strand
ATTATATCTGTGTTGTACTTGTTATTTATGAGTATGTTGTTTATAGTTTCTATCTCATTATCTTTTGCTACTCTGGTGATGGGGTAGTTATTTACTCGATCTATGAGGTATTTAATACCAGATATTTTGTGTTCATATGGGTGACATGAGTCACTTGGTATTATTATGTCCGTTGTAGTGTGTTTTCTGTGGATTGAGAATTGTAACTTTTCCATTCCTCTATATATTTATATATCTAAGAAATTTATAGATCTATGGTTCTCTTTCTCTATTGTGAATTTTATAGTTGGCTGCAGTTTATTAAATTCCACAATCATGTTGTCAATATTTGTTTTGTTTATATCATACAGTATTAGTATGTCGTCAACATATCTGAAATATCCAAATATTTTCTGATTTTTTAATATGTTGTATATTTGTGTGTGCTCCATGTTCTGGATATATATTTCTGCTAATATTGCAGATGTTGGAGCTCCCATAGCTAAACCATCTGTTTGTTTGTAATATTTATTTTCGTACTGAAAATAATTTTGGTCTAGTATAGTATTCAGTATGCACATAATTTCTCTTTGTGTATCTACGTCTGTATTATGATTGTGTTGTAGTATGTTTTTGGTTATGTTCAATATGTTTTCTTAGGTACCTATAAACAACATACTCATAAATAACAAGTACAACACAGATATAATTACAAAACTAACTACAAATAACAGAAAACAAAACATTGCAAAACAGCAGAACATCACAGAGGATTCAGAAGAACAAAAAACAAAAACGAAATGGGCAACATTCACATATATAGGTAAAGAAACAAGAAATATCACAAAATTATTTCGAGACACAAAATTAAAAATAGCATTTAGAACTAAGAACAATTTACAACATATACTAAAATCAAGACCAGAAATAAATAAATATAACAATAGCGGCATATATAGTATGAAATGCCTAGATTGCCCCAAGGAATATATAGGACA
>NW_019725001.1:244397-270371 GCF_002891405.2 Cryptotermes secundus | reverse complement strand
ACACACACATGAATAATATAAATAAAGAAATAAATAACCCAATATACCACGAATTAAGCAACATCTACACAGAACAACATAACAACACCCCACCAAGTACCCCCACCACATCTACGCCCACAAAATCATAACTCACTCAAAACGAAGACAGCACACACACACACATACCCAGCAGGTCCAGCAGTATAACACACGCAGTCACAGGAGCGAGACGCAACATAGAGCACAGTGAGTATTAAACATAAAAATTATAACACCACAAGTAATAAATAGGATGCGGAACGCGGTATTAATGAATAACAAATTCATGTTACAGATACACGATATTGAAAGAGTGCTCCAACAGAAGATGATAGAAGTGACTCGCGTAATGAAACACGACGTAGGAATGAAATATCCTGTACAATTTTAATATTTTAACACTTAACATTTATCAGCATGTATGATAAATATATATTTTAGTTATTTTAGTATGTATAGACAAGGCATGCAATGAACTAGTTTGACGTGGATTGGATCAGCACCTGAAGATGGCACTTTTGAACCGAAACATGTAGTGCGAGTGAGAAGAGGGGATAGATGAATGTATGCACTAGAAGACGGATAAAATAAATCATGGTGATAAGCCTAGTTTAGTTGGGCATTAGGTTTGCGTTATAATTCTTGGAATTATTCCTCAGCTATACACACGTATATGAGCAAACTACGAAAATAATAATTAATCAGTTAAATAACGCTCTAGAGTATGAAGCGCAATGTTAAGCATTTGTAAAAATCGACGAAGTTTACAACAGCATACTTATTTTTTCTGTATGGCTCTCAGAACTAACAGCAGAGAGCTCCCTAAACGTCATTAAGCAGTTCATTGTAATGAAGGCGTGATTATTTTCTGTGTTGTAGGAACACATTTTTAAAAATATTATTTAGATAAATTTCGAGCGTCAAATAGTTATTAGTTAATTGTTAATATAACATTACTATTTATCTATTTGCTGTTTTGTCTCTTCAAGGTATATCTGGTGGAATTAATGATGACAATTTGTTAATCTACTCTCAAGTAACTAGACACTTTATTCTAACAGGAAATTATTCCAACGTAACATTCTGTACAGAAGTTTGGAACTTTATCTTATTGATATTACCTCTAGAAACTTCAATACAATACATACTAATACAATTTTCTCCTCTAAATAAAGACGTCAGTCTAGAAGTAAACACAGAGAAGACTAAGTATATGTTGCTGTCTCGTCACCAAAATGCAGGGCAGAATCATGACATAAAGATAGGAAACAGATGTTTTGAAACTGTGGCACAGTTCAGATATTTGGGAACAAAGATAAGAGATCGAAAGCTGATTCAGGGGGAAATTAAGAGGCGATTGAACTCAGGTAATGCTTGCTACCATTCAGTCCAGAACCTTTTGTCTTCTCGTCTGCTGTCCAAAAATATAAGAATTAGAACATACAAAACTATAATTTTGTCTGTGGTTCTGTATGGGTGTGAAACTTGGTCTCTGACATTAAGGGAGGAACACAGACTGTGGGTGTTTGAGAATAGGGTGTAGAGGAGAATATTTGGACCGAAGAGAGTTAAAGTGACAGGAGGTTCAACAAAACTGCATAATGAGAAGCTTCATAACTTGTATTCTTCTCCAATTATAATTAGAATGATCAAGACAAGGAGGATGAGGTGGGAAGGACATGTAGCAGGAATGGGGGAGGAGGAATGCATATAGGATATTGGTGGGAGAGCCTAAAGGAAAGAGACCACTAGGAGGACTAAGGCGTAGGTGGGTTGACCATATTAGAATTGATCTTAGAGAAATAGGATGGGATGGTATGGATTGGATTGATCTGGCTCAGGATAGGGACCAGTGGAGGGCTCTTGTGAACACGGTAATGAACCTTCGGGTTCCATAAAATGCTGGGAAGTTTTTGAGTAGCTGCAGAATTGGCGGCTCCTCCAGAAGGGGTCAGCTCGAGGAGTAGGTAAGTAAGTAAGTAAGTAAGTAAGTAAGTAAGTAAGTAAGTAAGTACACCTTCACTCGAATACTGAGCGTTGCCAGTCTACAAATTCATGGTACATTTGAATCATAAAACGCAAAAGAAAAAAAGGAGCGCTTTCTTCACAACAAGAATCTTAATGTATTTATATCTCGCCGACTTTTTCATTTACAGTTTTGAAGTAATCTGAATTCGAAAATTTAAACTTTATAAAACTGTGTGGAACTTTATTAATTATGAATCTCCTGTTCAGCTTCGTGGCGACGTTTCTTCTTCATCGTCTCTCTCCTTCTGTGACAGGATTTACCTAAAGGAACAGAACACGAATAATTATTGTAAGGCCGATGGAAACGCAATCGCTTTCCTCGTGAGGTGGGAATATCCCGTTCAACTCTTGCCTTCCATACAAGATGTTTGGTTCCTTCAATTGTAGACTCCGTGGCTTTAGTCCGCGAATGCCGCTTGTCGGCGAAGTTAGTGCCAACTTTTGAGGATAGAGGGTGTCGCGTGATCAGCGCAACGGATCCCCACGGCCGTTAATCTCGGTTCTCTAGACCGGAGCCGCTACTTTTCCATTCAAGTAGCTCCTCAATTATCCTCACGAGTCTGAGTGGATCCCTTTCAAGACCCACTACTTCTCAGAAAATCTGGTAGCGTAGGGAATCGAACCCCGACCTCTGGATCTGTAGCCAGCAACTGTGACCCCTAGACCACAGAAGCAGTCCTTTAAATTGTATAGTTATATGTGTATAATCATTTAGAGTTTCATAGTTTAATAATATAATATACACGTAGTTTAATATATTAGACATATAGTTGTGGAATTGTACAAATTGAAATATACTTCTCATATTTTTTATATAAACGTCACTTCACTTTATTAGTGTCGAAATTCGATGAAATTTTGAGACTGTTTTTGCTTTCTATGTATAAAAAGTAAGTTTATGAGACCGTAAATGTCTCTCTGAACCAACTGATCCTCTTTACGAAATTTAGCTTCAAAGCTTTGTCATTCTTTGTCACACTAACGTGACAATTTCTGTTCCACTAAAATCAGCAATACCAACCTTATGGAGGCACAAATTTTTTATGTGGGATCAGCATTAGAGGGATTTAATTTTAGGCCCCGAAATGGTGTATTATAACAGATTTTAGAAAAATTTGCAGCCTTGCTGTAACTTTTGTCTGTTTCCGGTGTGATGGCAGTAAAAGAAGAACCATTTCCGCTCGGCAAGTGAAATATGATATGCTGATATGCTATGTATATTGTATGTAGAGTATTCCTCCTGCTGAAGAGTAACAAACATGGCGGTTATGCGAAACTTTAGGATTGTATCCCACTGGCGGAATCTGCACTGAAACAAGGAATTTATAAAGCAGAATAAATTAGCATTTATGATGTCAACTTCAGTAGCTCTGCAGGATTAGAAACTCGTGAAGGAAGGAAATAAATTTATGAATCTTCCCCGATCTCCTTGTTTCACAAATTGTTACAGCAACAATTGGCTTTGCGATTGTAAAGTCACGTGTTCTCTCAGCCGTAATTAGCATAAAACTCTACCTGCTGCAATGTCGTATGCGGGGTACGAGGGTGCATTGGGGCCGCATAAATGTGCCCCCAAGTCTCTCAAATGTAAAATATTTCACAATGCTTCTCATGCCTTTCTGAGCACGTGACTAAGTTAAGTTCCCATTTTTTATGAAGAAACTTTAGTGATAAAAATTAAAGAAAACCAATGGAGTTTATAGGCTAACGATATGTGAATAAAGGCTAGTAATTCACCCACATGTTCTTACTTTTCTTCTTTACTGGAAATAGTTTTCCTTTTGTACTATTAAAGTTGTTAAACCGTGGAAGCATGATTTTGCTTAAACTAGACAGTGACTTGATTTATTAAGCAATTGAATTTAAATGAAGAAGTGTTTTAATTGTAAAAGTAAGTAAGTAAAATAAAGGTATCCCTGTAACAGGCCGTGAAGGCCCATAGGGTTGTGAGATGTTGAGGTTCCCATATTTTCTAGAAAATCGGATCACAGGTGGCGGTAAGGTTGTCAGCCTTAAGCGCCGGCCGCCCTTTACCCCCAAGAATATTCCTGGTACTCCTTTCTGTTAGATGAGTCGACCCCAGGGCCATAGTGCGACTGAAGGATTAGGTAAATTGAAAAAATCCACCTCATCAGGATTCGATCCCGCGACCTTCCGGCTTGTAGCATAGTGCCTCAACAAAAAAAAGTTAAAACATGATTCGTGAAAACATAAATAAGCCTGTTTGATTTTCATCTCGCTTCATTTACACGGAAACTTGCAGCCTTATATGTCGTAACTTTTCCATGAACATTGCACATGCACGTGAAGTTCTGCAATTTCAGTTTTAAGACGAGTGTGGTTTACGTCAGTTAAGACCTTTAAAGCACAGTGTATGTACTTCATATTTCCATCTTTCCCGTATTAAATAGTCATTATTTTCACGAACTGTATTAAACAGCAAGACTTCCTAATATAGACGCAATCCGTTCTCTGTGTGGAAGGAACTGAATTTTTAACTGTATTTAGGTTAAAATCATGCTTCAGAGGGTTAACCCGAGGAACTAAAAAATAAAAACGCTTAAGCACCACTTTCTACGTATTTGGAAATTAGTATCAATAGAAATCTAAGGAAATGATACTCACTTTGTATCAGGTACTTAGAAGGGCAGTGCTGTAAACAACATTTAAATGACATTAGACACAAGTTTAATTGCATGCAGAAACAAACAAATGATTGGAATAATACAAAATTTTATTATTATCAAAAATGGATCTACAGTAGAACTTGGTTATAACATCATCAAAGGGACCTAAAAATAGTGTCGTTATAAACGAATGTCGTTGTAACCGAAATGGGCACTTCCACAGTAGCCTTATGTTAGTCACGTAAAAATCTACCAAAAACCGAGTTAAAATGTTGCATTTTTTAGTGAAATACGTAGTTAAGTACAGACTAACGTAACATTAACGTGGAATTGCCCAAATGTGTAATATCAAAGACATATTACAGCGCTTTTCACTGACAATACACACCGCACTAATACTGTATATTAAAGGTAGGCCTACTCACCAAATTACAGTAGATTATATCAATTGTTGTGCCTTACTGTACCTAGATACGAGTACAGTATTCAGTTATCTTCATCTGTTTCCTGTTACTTGCCCAATACACACTTACTAAATTACGTTCAATGTCCATATCAGAGAAATTCAGGAATGAAAATGACGTTACAGACGAGGTTGATGCATTTGTGCATGTCGTACTAAGCAAGGTATAAAAACAGTTGCTTTATGAGGAATTAGTTCGTACCATTGAATATTTGACGCAATAAGCAAGGTGTCGCAGAAACCGATGTTGCTATAACCAAGTTTTACTGTATATGTTTGAAAGCTGACACTCCAAAATTCTAAGGGTCTACCAATAGTAAGGCGACAAAATAAGTCGGGATTTTATGTGAAATACATCTAGAGTAAATATTCTGTAATATAAAGAAAGTAAAATCTTTCAACTTAACCATTAAAAATAGGTATATCATTTTTCATTGAAGAGGAATATTTACTTCTGGTTCGAAAACTACTGAAACCTATGTTGCTACTCGTGTTAATTATAGTAAAGTTAAGTTCCTTTTCAATTTATATGAGAATAAAGAGTGGTCTGAAGGCCGAGCCATAGCTCAAGCGGTTAGTCGCTGACTTCCCACAGCGGCAGCCCGGGTTCGATCCCGGGTCTGGTCAAGTGGGATTTGTGGTGGGCAAGGTGGCGCTGGGGCAGGTTCTCTCCGAGTACTTCGGTTTCCCCTGAAAATCTTCATTCCACCAAATTTTCCGTCATCATAATCACCTGGGGCAGGCTACAATAGGCCAATCAGTGGCCGCAGTGCCGAGTGAACCCAGTTGGACTGCCCCCCCCCCCACTAAGGGAATAAAAAAATGGGTGGTCTGAAAAACACACACGTAAGATGCTGCCTCAATGCTACTCCTATAAAACCCATTTGCATTTAACTGTACTAAATATGATCCAATATACAGTTGTTTAGTAAAAATTCTATGTTTCGTAACCCAAAACACAGCAATGTAAATGTTATGGGTTTCGCTCTATTTAGGTATGTCTTTGAATTATTCGGTGTATGTTAACAACATAAGTTTGCAGTCAGTACTTACAAGGTTTTCAAGTTCTGTGATGCATTTTACAAATTTGAAGAGTTCAGTATTCGACGTGTCGCATATTTTGCCCCCCTCATTTAGGTTGTTCATTTCTGTGAAGAAAAGTAACACAGTTAGGTCTAGAAATTAAATTATATCCAGTTTCCTCAAACCACGTTCTTTACAATATCAATGATGAATATAAGTAGAAATTAGAACAGCGAAAACGATTATTCAGTGCAGTGAAAATTAAAATACCCACAGAATTCTCCAGTATGAGCTGAAAGTGCATCCGATTTGCCACACTGACCGTTCTACATAGAACATTTAATNTTTTAATATTATTCATGCACCTACGTCTTGGTATTCATTAGGTTAGAATAAGAAAGTATATACACATATAATAATGCTATTGTTTAATTTATAAACGATTAAATGAAAATGCCTTTGCTTTTTATTATATTTGTTTCGATTAACTTACAAAATACACAAACATAAAATTGCATTTAGATCATTTTTTTCTTGAAGAAAGCAGTCTTCTGGGATTAGACACCGTGTATATGTGGTGTTAACCGACGTTTCGGAGGAACGTATCGCCTCCATCTTCAGGGTAGAAGAAAAAATATAAGAAATCTGCAAGCGAGGAGACCGTGAGAACCGGTAAAAGCACAGTCTGTTTTTACCGGTTCTCACGGTCTCTTCGCTTGCAGATTTCTTATATTTTTTCTTCTATCCTGAAGATGGAGGCGATACGTTCCTCCGAAACGTCGGTTAACACCACATATACACGGTGTCTAATCCCAGAAGACTGCTTTCTTCAAGAAAAAAATGATCTAAATGCAATTTTATGTTTGTGTATTTTGTAAGTTAATCGAAACAAATATAATAAAAAGCAAAGGCATTTTCATTTAATCGTTTATAAATTAAACAATAGCATTATTATATGTGTATATACTTTCTTATTCTAACCTAATGAATACCAAGACGTAGGTGCATGAATAATATTAAAATGGAGCTTAAAGAAATAGGATGGGGTGTTATGGACTGGATTGATATGGCTCAGGATAGAGATTATGGATGGCTCTTGTGAACACGGTTATGAACCTTTGGGTTCCATAAAATTTTTGGAAATTCTTGAGTAGCTGCACAACTGGCGGCTTCTCAAGAAGGGGTCAGCTCAGTTATTCTTACCTGACGTGCTGTACTTAGCATCTCTGATACACCTGTTTATCATGTTCTCCGTTATACCCAAAACCACGGCCCTGCTGTCGCTTGAGAAGAAACTGATCATTTCTTCAGGAAGAATGTTCCCATTTCTCTCGCTCTTGGAAGGGGAAAAACAAAAATTTGAAGTTAGATTGAATTAAGTTTCATGTTCGTCCATTTCTTTTACAATATTATATTTAAGCATCCTGTTACACTCTACACAATGTATGACACAAACTCCGTCCTAAGTGCAACAATTTATTGTAGTTCTTTAGTCTTGTTTTCTTCTACACTACATGTTTTGGCCGTAAATGGTCATCATCAGGTGTATACTCTCACGTAGCTGTTACACTGCACGTAGTTTAAAATTTAAAAACACCAGCTTACTTAATTGTTCATTTCTCCGTTGTTAATAGGTCCCGATATATCAGAATCCCCTCGCTGGTACTTGTCAGATATGTATAAAATCTTTGTTAATTTACATACGTCAAATTTGATTTTTGAATTTTGGTATTTTTAAAATCTTCAATTTAAATTAAAATTTTAAATTTTTTTTTTAAATGTAAAATTCACAGGGACACCTGCTCTAGGTCTACAGTGCTGCAGCGGCTACTTCTTGCTTTCAGCACCGTTCAGGTATTATTCTGTGTGCGTGCTTCTGCTTATCTTTAATACGTGTGCTGTCTGGTGTACTGACACAATACGTATAAATAAAGGGGCTGGAATCATGAACCGTTAAATAAATCGGTACAAACGAAGGAAATTAATGCCGATCACGGTAGCCGAGTGGTCTAAGGCATGCACTGTCTTCGCTCGCTTGGAAACCGGGAGCTGATCACCCACCCAAGGAATACTACTGAATGTGTAAGTTCTAGAAAAACCGAAGTGAACGCAGAAGTTCATGGAGGTAGGCCTAGGCCCACTGGGGTTGTAGTGCCAAGGGGGAGGGGGAGAATTGCAGATCTATTACGCTATATTTTTTTGTATTTCCTTCTTTGACAATCAGATTGTACAATGGAAGTGACCCACTCAAGCCACTGAAGTGTACAATTCTTAACTAATTGTACACAAGGCAGCAAACTGACTAAAAGATTGCAGTAGCTGATTGTCAATAAAGGAGATTAAAAAGAAGATTGTACAACCTATAAGTCAATGAGCTGACCGGTGTACAATATAAAAGCTAACTGTACACTCTACATGGCGTGAACGGAATAAATTTCCAGTGATGTTCTCCTAAGTTCCTTAGATCTGGTGGTCAAAATCTTCTGAGTCCTTGAATTACGCTATATGAGAGGCAGTATCAACTTACCAATCCAAGTTTGTAGCCCACGCACTGAAGGATACACTGCAAGAGGAAAACGACATCATTCATTTTATGGTTTAGTCATCGCATGTTGAAACTGAACAACAAAAACAACAAAAGCAGTTAAATCTATTTACTTACATTAAGAGTAGTCAACTGTCTTGTTGCTTCTTCTTTGTAATCGCCTGAAAAAAATATTAATTATTTATAGTTTATACGCACTTTATTATATTAATAATATTTGTTTCTCTAGAAATAAGTCACCAGTACATATTTTGCTGTAATGTTAAAATGAAATATTAGTTAATTTACAGTGATTTTAGATGTAACTGCTTTTTCCTGTATGTAACTTGAAATACAACTCATAATCTGTTAGCATTACAAGTTCATTTTCAGTAAAGAAAAATATTTTTCTATACACTTTCTCTAAGTAGAATCTGAAAACCATAGAGAAAGCAGTTTTTCTATGACCTCTAAATCATTGAATTATATTTGCAAAAGCCTTCCAGCGGTACGACAATGTCGTCCACATACCCTGCGACATTACTGTCTCCGTGTATTGTGTACATCCGTAATCACACGCGGAAAATAAACATCGTAATTGTCATTTTTTCCCTTATTCTTCTTTCCTGGTTTACTTAAAGATGATGCAACTACTCTATATTCTACGGCGTGTCCCAGGAGGAAAGGTCAATATACTGGAGGACATAGTGTCTGCCATTCTAAGCAAAACGTCTACACGTATATGTACAGTTGTCCTACTCCGAAAGGTTTCAGGTATAGAACTATTTTAACTTATCTCCCGCTTAAGGGAACGTCAAGATGCACTCAGAAGAGCAATATGCCATGTACTCACACGAGTTGCAAAGTGCTTTGATGCTGACGGCGGAATTTTCGTAAATGCATTTTACGCGGTAAACTATACCATCCAAGCGGTCTAAGGCATGCACTGTCTTCGCTCGCTCGGAAGCCGGAATCGTGGGTTCGAATCCAACTCAGGGCATGGATGTTAGTGTGCGTTTTTCTGTGTTTGTGTACAGGTAGAGGCCTTGCGACGAGCTGGTCACCCGCCCAAGGAGCCCTACCATATGTCTACCATATGAAACGGAAAGTTTCATGGAGGTAGGCCTAGGCCCAAACGAGGGCTGTAGCGCCAAAGAAAAAAACTATAGCATCTTTGGCACTCGAACAATAAATACCGGTATCAGAAACAGTACGTAATATCTCTTCTTATAAACAGTTTTCAGCTGTACAGTGAAACAGCTCTATACCGGAAACCGTTCGCAATAGGACACACGTACATATATACACTATTTGCTTAGAATGACCTTTCCTCCTGGGACACGCTGTAAAGCAAGAAACGTTAGGATGATTGGCGATCGAAGAATCTGAACTCACGTGGGAGGAAGCTATCGTGGACTATTATGCGGTAATATCTCGGCACATGTCTAGAGGGACTGAGGAAAATCACGAATAACCTCAGACATGGTATTTGGTGAGCTAGCTAATGTTCGAAACGGATACCTGCCGAATTGAAGCCAGAGACAATATCGCTGAGCCACTTTGCTCAGTTCGAAACTTTTCCTACGGAATGGATAATTTTATCACTTTGTTTGGGACGTATTCTCACTCACTGGGTTTGAGGTTTTCAATAGGGTGACTGAGTTCGGTCTTCTATGTTGCATCACTGTGCCTTTCCATATTTTCATATCCAGCGTCGAAGAGTAAGCCACGCTACAAAGAGCAGAAGCAGACAGCTTCACTACAAGCAGAGACTGACTGTCGTTGTTCCGTTGCCTAGGCCTTACTGCAGTACTGGAAGTGACAGCCCCATTCATCGGTGTTTTCTGTGAGGTTCGAACTAAGTATTTAAAGCTGGCCACAAAGCTGTGACCTTGAACAAACAAGAATTTGGTCTTGGGTACCGACAGAGCCTGAAACCAAGGACAACCCTACTCGCGAGGGCCAAGAGCAATTTACTGGACCTGGAATGTGCTGGCGAAGGCCATAAGCAATTTGTCTGGAGCCGAAAGGGCCGTACTCCATCTACGAGCATATGTGGTTGGGAGATTCCCGCAAGACGGGTGATCCCTGAGAAGAACGGGACATCTCCACAGCATCAACTACTCAAATATTTAAAAAATTTATATAGCCGAAGAAGAGTAAATATACTTATGCATGAAGTTGTAGGAAAAAGTAATATTCATTTCCTATACTGAGGACACGGAAAGAAGTCCCACGGATTAGTTCCCACCCTCCCCTACTAGCGCTACGGTCGAGCTTTTACGCTCCCCACCACAGCGTACTCCCCTATATTCCCCTCCAGCCGTCTAGCCTTTCGGTTCGCAGAGATGTTAGTAGTGAGAGCCTTCACTGGCTCGCCGCCTGCTTCTATTGGTTTCTCGTTTGGCTCACTCTCCGATCTTGAAGATGGAAACGATATATTCCTAGAAATTTCGGGCTCCCATCGAACTATACGGTGTCACAACTCACAGGACCGTATTCTGACATCAGACTGTTTTATCGGCTGAAGTAACATTGTTATTTGCACTGAATTCACTCAAATTGCATTACTTAACAAGTTCCTCAGAGTCTGGTTCATTCTCAATATACACACAGGTCATGTCAAGCAAAGAATGAATGCAGCGTGTTAAGCGTTTAAGCTGGCCATTTGCTCCCTCATCTTACTTACATTGCACACCACCCCTCTCCAGAGACTATCTGCTTTATTATTGTCACGTGTTAAGAATGATTCTCGACGGGATTTCGGAATATGGATTGGATTTATTGTTTACTGACAGTTCTTAACTACAAATCACTATAACACTATCGCTAATTTCCACACTTTAAAAATCACTACACCTCACGCTGAATCTTTTCAATCTTCTGCAATCTCTACCAGGCATTTCTTGGTAACGGCTTCTAACAGTGTGGATTCTTCAACTGCGCCGACCAAGCTTTTTCTTCACATGATTCCATTATAACTGACTTCTCCCGGTTTCGTTGTTGAACTCTAATTGTTTCCTCAGAGACGCTACACAGTAAAGGTTGCGTATACTTGTTTATTATGGATGTGTTACCTAGCAGCGGATGTAGTTTCACCGTTTGTTTCAAGGTCGTTACCTAGTAACGGGACTACAAGCTACATTGTTTTTACTTATTGAGCCAAGATAGAGCAGTTCATATAGCGAACGGCTATAGTGGGGAGGCAGAGTGTTCGAAGTTCGAGTCCTGGTAGAAGCAAGATTTTTCTTCTCTCAACTTCGGCCAGACCGGTTCTGGGGTGCACCCAGCATCCTATCCAGAGGGTACCGGGGACTCTTTCGACGAAGGTAAAGTGGCCGTGGCGTGAAGCTGACCACTCACCTATATCTAGAGCCTACGCCAAGAATCCAGGGATCTACGCATCTCCTCCCGTATCAAGAAAAGTGGTTATATACTTCCAGTTTAAAATAATTTATATTAATGAAGTGAAATGACATGATTTTTTAGTTGAAATTAAGCACCGAGAGGGACAGAGTGGAAGAAAAATTCTTTTATGTGAGGGAAGGCACATAAAAAGGAGATAGGGTGCTAAGCTGTCGGATGGAGAAGAATCTATGTTCATTCTTTCCTTGACCGGACTGTGGTACAGAATAGTTTGAAAGCGCGAGAGAGTCTGGTTTTCTTTAAATCCCCAAAATTACAGCGTAACACTTCTATGATGACTCCTGACACACATTTTCTTAACACGATAAAATGTGTTTTGGTCAGGATGAAATATTCTGCCATGACCTATTCAGAAGCTATATTTGAAGTATTTGATTTTATTCCTAGCATATAAGCTTTAGAATTATCAAGTCAAGGAGAATGAGCTGGATAGGGCATGTAGCATGAACGGGGAAGAAGAGAAATTTATATAGGATATTGATGGGAAAGCCAGCAGGAAAGAGGATGAAGACGTAAGTGAGCGGATAATATTAAAATGGATCTTAGGGAGTTATGTACTGGACTGATGTGGCTCAGGATGGGGAGCAGTGAAAGGCTCTTGTGAACACGGTAATGAACTTTCGGGTTCCATAAAATGTTGGGAAGTCCTTGAGTATCTGCACAACTGGAGGTTTCTCAAGGAGGGTTCAGCTCCTTGAAAACAGTTAAGTTAGTACACGATTTGAACATTTACCCCAAAACTTACCTTTTTCTGAAATACCTTCCTGTACAACGTCAATACATTCTCTGACAGTCTCATTGACTGAGTATGTCAGGTTTGAAGGCACATCACAGCATCTCTGAAAGAAGGATAGAATATTTTAATGAGGACAAGAAAATTTGTGAGCTGGACACACCGATCCTATCTGCCCCGTCTGAGGAAACAACTACACTGGGACCGCTGAAAGATGTCCCCTGGACGGTGAGGATGTTGGTCCTCAAGACTTTCTCCTTACTGTCTAATGTTGCTTTCCAATCCAGCCCCCCTGGCCTGTGTCAACAAGCACAAAGGCCTTGTCGTTATGGAAGGTGGCCACATTGTTAGTACTACTGATACATCTATGAAGAGAACGGATGGAAATAAATAGAAAAATGCACCTCGGTGGAGATATGTACAGTTTAGGTACAATGGATTTGTTTGTGTTGCTTCAGTATAGTATATGGTTTGTTAATAGATCATCAGATGTACTTATGAGGTTAGCCCTTTGAATGTCAGTGAATACTATATAAAGCACCCACTTTAACAAACTAAAATTCTTCTTTCTGCTCACAGAGTCTCTTTGTAGGTTTCCTACGGTTCCCACATGGAAGGTGGCCACATTGTTAGTACTACTGATACATCTATGAAGAGAACGGATGGAAATAAATAGAAAAATGCACCTCGGTGGAGATATGTACAGTTTAGGTACAATGGATTTGTTTGTGTTGCTTCAGTATAGTATATGGTTTGTTAATAGATCATCAGATGTACTTATGAGGTTAGCCCTTTGAATGTCAGTGAATACTATATAAAGCACCCACTTTAACAAACTAAAATTCTTCTTTCTGCTCACAGAGTCTCTTTGTAGGTTTCCTACGGTTCCCACGGTATTCAGCGATTATTTAGCTAACCAGCATTAACCGGTTGTTCTTTGGAGTGGAGACGTAATAGGTTTCCTGCGAGGTACGAAATTAATTTGTATATATTATTTCCCCCTCGTTGGTGTCTCCACCTTATCGTGGTGAGGGGGTTTGAGTATGCCAAGGACCCTGAGAGCTATACCAGCGGTAGCGTAGCTACTGGCAGGGCCTCCCTTGCTGGACAGGTCAAAGGGTAGGCATCAGACGAAGAGAGACACCAAAAACCAAAAACTGATGCCGGAAGCAGCGTCATCAGCATCGACTTGAAGCACAGAACAAATGATGCTCGAGATGGTTCAAGTTCGTATAGCAACAGGCGTGACCAGAGTGGTTTGAACGGCTGCTGTACTGCGATGTGGAAAGCAAATGGAAAAACTACCACATTATCACTTTTCCTGGATAGTCTCTTTCCAAAAACAGAAGATCACATTAAGTGGAGGAACTGTTTTGGAAGAGACTGTGGACCTGTCATCTGACAGTTACTGATCAATCAATATTATTTATGCGAATTTGAGTCCTGAAAGAGTTAAGTTCAATTATTTATTGTGTTAATGCTTCGTCTCAAGACACTACGTGTATTTTTACGTGTTATTAATTAATTTAATTAAATATAACAAAGATGTGTGACAAGTCTGAAGACGATATCATAATCTAAACTTGTATTTACAGTGTAGTTATTTTTTATATTATGTCCTACACATTAAACTTTTAAAGTCTATACCAGCTGCGTTGACATTAAAAACTCCAGTTTTTCAAACAGAATATATTTATGTGTTTCGTATATTTCTGAGAATAATCAGGGGCTATTTACCTATACGTTATTAAGCGGTCGCATTTGAAATGGACAGGTAGTTAATTCCCTGTGTTACAAGAATTGGATTTTTTTTAAATCTTATTCAGATGAACCGAACAGTGCGTATACGGGAAACCCTGTGGCCTGTCATGTCTAAACACGTCTTCTCTATTTCTCTCTCTCTGTTGAAGCAAATGCTAAGATTCCCCAAGTTCTAAGTTGCTAATGTGTGCAACTCATGGAGCCCCCCTCCCAGCTTTGAATTTGTCACAATGAGATCCTTTGTGCTGAGGGTTTTCACTTTATCTTATATAAATATGCATTTGAAGTTAATCTGGAAATCAAAATTCCTCTGAACCTTTGGTAACCACGTGCCAGAATACAGAGTAACACACTTGTATACCAGAAGTTTACTATCCAAATCTTCATCGTCAGCACCAGACTTCATTCTCTGAGTCCTACACGTACCTCAAAAAAGTAGTTTTCCATTTTCTCGTGATCTGTCTCATTTACTTTCTTCTTGGTGACCTTTATCGTCTCCTTGAACTCCACGTTGCCCGTGACAATGATCGTGTCGTCGCCTTCGGATCCTGTGATGACGTTCTGCAATACTAAATGGGAAAAACATAGGATGATAAATAATAATAACAGAGCGCTGTTAACCGCAGCATCGATTGTCTTCAAGATATCTCCTCTGCACGGGCCCCACGGAAAACACCGTCTTCTTTACTTAATGATGCTTCGTTGCCTAGCAACAGACGTCCTGTTGTTCCGTGCGTTTGCTTGGCGTAGACCGCATATAACACACAGTTTATCTTATATTGTTCTCACGTTCTTAAAGGGGGTGTTTACCGGCTGTGGCACAGAAACAGCAGTTCTTCTATTGTTGCTGTATTCGTTGACGTGAGAATGTTTACAATATTCCTCAATTGTTATAGAAACAGCCCATATGTCACAATATTAATTTTGTTTTTTGTAAATGTATATATTTTTCTTTTCCCAGTTCACAGTGTTAACTTTATGTGTGTTAATAGATTTATTATTATTATTATTATTATAATAATATTCTTGTAATATTCTTGGGGATAAAGGATTGCCAGCGCGTAATGCTGACAACCTTACTGCCATCTATGCGCCGACTGTCTAGAAAATATGGGAACCTCAACATCTCACAACCCTATGGGTTTCCACGGACTCTTACAAGGATACTTTTACTTAACTCTATCGTTCTTGCAGCCAACGGCCATACCAGGTTGAAAACACCGGTTCCCGTCCGATCACCGAAGTTAAATAACATTGGATGTGGTTAGTACGTGGATGGGTGACAGCTTGGGAACACCACGTGATGTTGTCACTTCTTTTTTTAATTGGTGTTGCGGCTGTTGACTTGGTCATAAGTAAGATTTGAATTGAATTATTATTACTAGCTTTGTTATTAACCATATTATATACATTTTATTGTTTTGTGTTCTATGTTTTCTTTAGTCGTGCTCGCGTTTTCTTTGTCTTTGGGCTGTTAATTTGGCACGTAAATAAATAAGAATGTAATTTAATTGACTGCTACTCTCACGTGTACTGCAAATTGGCCAGCATACTGCCACTGTTACCTTTACTACTATTATCATTTACTGTCAAAAATTTTGCTGCTACTCCTACAACTGTCCTGCATAACAAACAAAAACAAACTCCGTGGTTTTAGCCCGCAAGCGAACTATAGCGACCGAGCGACCGCCACTTGTTGGCGAAGTTAGTGCCAATTTTAGCTGATAGAGGGTGTCGCGTGTTCAGCGCAACGAATCTCCACTGCTGTTAATTTCGGTTTTCTAGACCGGAGCAGCTATTTCCTTGAAATAGCTCCTCAATTATCCTCACGAGGCTGAGTGGATCCCGTTCCAGACCCACTACTTCTCAGAAAATCTGGTAGCGCCGGGAATCGAACCTGGGACCTCTGGATCTGTAACCAGGAACTCTGGCCACTAGACCACAAAGACGGTCACTGTCCTGTATAACCTTTCGTTAAATAGAAATTGGAAATAGACCCTACCTGTATTCAGATGACGTGCTTGTGGTGGAAGATACATCTCTTCGCCCCACGCAGACACGCTGCAAGCCGCAGCCAAAAGCGTTAACATACAGGGCGACACCATTGTGACCAACTGTGTTTGCGTGTGTGGTGCTTAAGTTTATATAACGATGAGCAGCAGCAGCGAGTTGATGACACTTGCATCATGTGACAATGATTACACGCATGATGAGCACGTGATCCCCCTGTTTCAAGGCTGACCACGGAGTTATGATTTTAATGTGACAATTGTATATAGAAGCCTCTCTCCAGGGATGATAAAAATTTGACTTTGAAATAAGATTCTAACGTCTTTGTCATCATATTCTAGCTTAACCCTTTATCCATTCAAGCCTAAAATTCGTACAAAAATATCTAAAATTTCGATTATACCTCACACAATACAGGGCCCACCTTCTTCGCAAAAGCAACCGGTAAATGCTGTTTAGGAAAATAGTAGCAGCTTATTCTTACAATGGCACGAAACTTATAATTACGTTGTGTCTGTATAGCTCTATATTTTCTTGTCCTCGGCAATACTGAAGGTGAGTGGTCAGTTTCACGCCCCGGCTGCCTTATCCCCGGGGAAAGAGCCCCGGTATCCATTTGATAGGAGGTTGTGTGGACCACAGAGCCGGCCTGGACGACATTGAGAAGAGAAAATTCTTAACCCTACCGGCACTCGAACTCCGACCCGTCGAACGTCTAGCCCGTAGCCAGCCGCTATACCGACTGAGCTATCCCGGCTCCTTACCACTGTACTATAACGGATTAAAATAATATACAGCAGTCCCTCGTCAACCAATGGGGTTACGTTCTCGGTTAACAAAGCCTTTGCTGGCAAGAACAGGGCCTTGTGGGAAATCGTGGTTTATGGGAAAAACAACGGCTGTTGACTCTCTTTAGAGCCATAATAAATTTTCCGTTCCTGTACTGAACACCAGAAATAAACATAAGTAATAACATTACACAAAATTAGCATGTAAAAAGTATTACGTAAATTGTAATCTGGAAGCTGCAAAACTCGTTACGGATGCCGTTAGAATCATGCACAGAGCAAACGTGGATCTTTTGGTGCAGAAACGACCGACTGTTTTCAGTGTGTGACAAATTAATAATCCAGACTCTATCAAACTGAGGGACACGAGGTAGTGTAGTTGGTTGAGACACTATGCTACAAGTCGGAAGTTCGCGGGTTCAAGTCCCGATGAGGTCATTGGATTTTTTTCAATTGACCTCATCGTTCTGGCCGCACTATGGCCCTGGGGTGGACTCAGCCTCCAGCAGAAACGAGTACCAGGAATTAATTAAATAATATTCCTTGGTGGAAAAGCACGGCCGGCGCGTAGGGCTTGCCGCCATCTATGAACCAATAGTCTAGAAAATGTAGGAGCCTCGAAGTCCCACAACCCTATGGGCCTTCATGGCCTGTTACAGGGACAGCTTTGCCTTTACTTTATTTACTATCAAACTGAAACTAGATACAGACGGATAGCCCTAGATACTTTAAATCCACGGTTGGCCAAACAACAGTTGGTAAGGAATCGTTCTCTGTACCAATACTTGATAGTTCAGTCAGTAAGGCTAACGCTCACAGGATGGGGAACCAGGTTTGATCCCCAACAGGGACAGTGCATTTTCGTCCGACCACACTGCGGCTAGACCAGCTTCATGTTCAGAAGAGTCTCGTACACAATTTGTAACTGTGATAATTAATGACACTTTTTTTTTCCTGCGTTACTTTCTTTTACGATATATATCTTTGTTATATTATTAAAATATCCATAAACAGATGTTTAGCTTTCCCTAAATTTCAAAACAAAGAAATAATATTAGTTTAAATTATTTTCTGAAATTATTCAAATTATACTGAAAATTGCGGTGTGCTTTTGGTCGTCACAATTGCGTATAATATACTAACATTAATAAACAGTTTGTATGATAGTGGTATGTATGTGTACCGCCTACTTGAATGTTGAATAACATGACGTATCATCTATGTATTTTGTTTATGAGATTCACTGCTTTCCAAAATAAAATACAACGGTTTGCATAAACATAGTTGAGGCTGGTGACAAAGGTACTGTTTGTACTCCCTGAGTCAGGAACCGACATTTGAAACTTGTTTAGATAGATTTCGCTTTGTAAAGGTTTATACTGTAAGCGCAGCTTTGTGCGCAGTTCATTCAGTGAACATTTTTTCTAGCAAGTTATCACGTGTGTGCAGTTAATCAAGGTCGGCCATTATTCGAGTCGGACGCGTGACCGCATCCTGGTGAAACCGGAGACAGGACACATGACCCGGCTGTCCCATGACATTGTTCTGTTTCTTAAAGTTCACGATTGCGACACTTAACGTCACGCCATTCTCTATACGTTGCTTTGAAAATGATCATTTCTCTGCACGAATTTAGTGTTTGTAGCCCGAGCAAGAGTTAATTTTTTTTAACTATTCTGACTTGGATTCGGGAACTACCAGATTCGGTTATTGTCTGGAACACCTGCTGTCTTGGCTTACATTTTCGTCAGTTTTCTCACTACGTTCAGGTGAGCGCCAGACATACGCCGTTCGTTCTTGCGTTTAGACGCGGGTCAACATCGATGGCCAATTGTGCCTGAATAAAACTCAGAATTGACCACTCTTTTTGAGCCGGGATAACGTAGTCGGTATAGCAAATAGCTACTGGCTGGACGACCGAGAAGTCTGAGTTCGAGTCCCGGTGGGGTCAAGAATTTTCACTTCTCCATGTCGTTCAGACCGGCACTGGGATCCACCCAAATGGATACTGGGGGTTCTTTCCAATCGAATAAAGCGGTCGGGACGTGAAGCTGATCACTCACCTCCAGCTAGTGCCAAGGTCAAGAAAGCTTGGGTCTATATACCCACTCCCCTATACGCCTTCATGGTGTAGTGTTTTCTCAGGTACAGGAAC
Organism: Cryptotermes secundus; assembly: GCF_002891405.2. NCBI lineage: Eukaryota > Metazoa > Arthropoda > Insecta > Blattodea > Kalotermitidae > Cryptotermes > Cryptotermes secundus. The sequence goes on along the minus strand of NW_019725001.1, from coordinate 250,812 downwards.
AATTTTGCCTTCATCTTTTACCTTTATGTATCACTCTTTATGGAATCCAACAATATATTAATCAAAGACAGAGTTTTACCAGACTGTGGATTGCTTTAACACCTGATATAAAGTTCAGTAGAGACAAGAGCACACATTGCTTGGCGGCGGTCAGGCATGCGGTCTTCAAGTGACTAGACTGCCGTGGTAGCGAATACTCCTAGAAATAGGGCATAATCTGCTGTACTGAGCCTAGACTGACAGGGATCTTGTATATGTTATGCATACTGGATATTAAGACTTAATTGTAAATAAGTGTGCATAGTGACAATGGACTAATACAGGGTGACTCGTATAGAGCCGGCCCGATGAATTTGCTAATAATTCCGCAGGTGATGCATATAACCGCTCACAATTACGACATAATAATCCGTGGGCCGTGCTGAGTCGAATGGGGTGCGCATGATCCGGCAAGTGGCAGCCCTTATGCTGCAAGGTCAAGGTCAATGCCGAAACGTATCTGCAGTGCGCAGGCGACAGTCATGGAGTTCACTGTTGAACAGCGAGTGTTTCTAATGTCTACTTGAAAACGGCGGACACTTTAAACACCTGCTCTGATCACGGCACACAATCCAAGATAAGATATGTGTAAATTACTTTAATATCTGTATGGTATATATTATATTACACCTCATTTCGTCGTGCCGGTTCTATATGAATCACCCTGTACTATCGACTATGACTGACAAATGAGAGGCCCGACCTCTCATCAGAGAGGGCTCCCCACATGGACAGGACTGTTACTTTCATGAGCCCCAGCCGGCGCTCGACACCAAGACAGAATGACTGACCGTCAGTCGCAATGTGACTTTGACTTGAGTACATATTGTATTAGAAGACGTCAACAAAGCAGGTTGTGTGTGGACGAGACACGGATATCGGTAAAAATGGTAAAGCTGTTCGTGTAACAGGCTGTGGAGGCCCATAGGTTGTGAGACAATCAGCTCACAGATGGCGGTGTGGTCGTCAGCATTATGCGTAGACCGCCCTTTACCCCGAGGAAGGTTCCTGTTACTCATTTCTGTTAGAGCCTGAATCGACCTCAGGACCACATTGTGGCTGAAAGGATTAGGTCAACTGAAAAAAAAAGACGTACTCAGGAATCGAAACCGTCACCTTCGGCTTCTAGCATAGAATCTCAACAAACAACGCTACTGCAGGCAAGCGATATCGAAAGCAATTTATATATCAGAGTTTATTAATATTTATGAAACATTACACACTCCACAATTGCTGTGAATATTTGTTAGTGGCGCAATAAACATTTGCATTTCCTGCTGAATACCCTTTATGCAGCAACATATACTGTCATCATTAATTCACACTGTACAAACACTTCAGTTCCTGCCTGTAATGGTAACATACTTTACCTCCAGAAATTAAAATTACATATTTATACGTATGTTTGCTTATTGTGTCCTAGTAGGATGAAACAGGAATGAGGTACCTTTAGAACTTTGGGTGTCATGATCTCGTCAAGTTTATTACAGCTGTAAGAGATCAACTACATGCAAGGCGTACGCCTTAAAATTTCACGGCACTGTTGAAATTATGACCGTTCTTTTGGGTTTTGATACCGTGTAATCTTGTAGAAGATATCGACATTTCAATAGAACATTCTACCTTCAACTTCAGCCTTGAAGACAGAGAAACTTTAGCGTCTGAAATCTCAGAAAATTTTAGTCTGAATAATGCGAATCTGTATAACTTCCTGCCGATCTTGTAATAGCTGGTCTATATTGACACTCCTTTTTTTTACTACTAGTGGGGTGGGACTAAGTCCCTTGTACTGCGGCCACTTCTGGCCTATTGTACCAGCCCCAGATGATAGGTGAGGGTGATTGTGGAGCAATTGGTGGAATGAAGATAGGCAGGGGAAACCGACGTACTCGGAGAAAACCTGCCCCAGCGCCACTTTATCCACCACAAATCCCACTTGACCTTGACACTCACTTAACCCTTTGAAGCATAGTGATAATTGTGTGTACCACACGTTTTGCTTATATAAAATAGAGCTTGGTTCCGATGTGTTGGCACATGCGTAGAAGACAATTTTTGTGTATGGGCGGAACGGACGAGTCCATCTGCAGACTTGAAGAGTAGGCAGTTCAGTTTGCTGTTGACAGTTGGGTTCTGCGTTGTAGTAGGTCGTAACGGTCTTGCCCTTCTCCTCCTTCCTGCAGGTTTGTGCCATGACAGAGTAATTGTGTTGAAACATTAAAGGTCTCTGCATTTTTTCTGTATATTTTATTCGTTTATTTCTTATGATTCTCAATATAAACAGGCGCTGTTTCCCTGAAGGACATTAACTGGGTTGTCTTTGCAACAGAGATGTATTAGGAAGGTTGCTGCCGTCTGGGGTGTGGTGCCGTGGGACGTTACCAGGGCTTCAGAGGAACCTCTGCCTCAGTCTCCATAGCAGGAGGTGTAACAGCTTCTTCCGAAACACTGGAAACGCTCTATAAGTCTAAACTAACTAACTTCTTGCAACTCAGCCCTTCTTGAGAAGCCGCAAGTTGTGCAGCTACTCGAGAATTTCCCAGCACTTAATGGAACCCGAAGGTTCATCACCGTGTACATGAGAGCCCTCCAGTAGTCCCTATCCTGAATCAGATCAATCCAGTCCATACCACCCCATACTACGTCTCTAAGATCCATGTTAATATTATCCACATACATACGTCTTGGTCTTCCTAGTGGCATCTTTCCTTCTGGCTTTCCCACCAAAATCCTATATGCATTCCTCGTGTCTTTCATTCGTGCTACATTCCCTGCCCATATCATCTTTCCTGACTTAATCATTCTGTTTGTACTCACGAGAAGTACACATTGTGAAGCTCCTCATTAAATTTCTCCAACCTCCCGTCACTTCGTCCCTCTTCGGTCCAAATTTTTCCCTTCAGCCCCCTGTTCTCAAACACCCACAGTCTGTGCCCTTCCCTTAATGTCAGAGACTAAGTTCCACACCAATCAGAACCACAGGCAAAATTATAGTTTTGTATATTCCAGTTGTTATGGTTTTAGACAGTAGGCTAGAAGACAGAAGGTTCTGGACTGAACTGTAGCAAACATTGCCCGAGTTCAATCTCATCTTCATTTCCTCCTAATCAAATTTTGATTTGTTACTCACGTTCCCAAATATCTGAACATTTTCAAAATATCTGTTACCTATCTCTATGTCATGATTTTGCCCTGCATTTTGGTGATGAAACAGCAACATATAATCAGATTTCTGCATTTACTTCTAGACCAACCTACTTACTTAGGTCGCGCCATAGCTCAAGCCGTTAGTCGCTGGCTTCCCACCGCGGCGGCCTGGGTTCGTTCCCGGGTGTGGTCAAGTGGGATTCGTGGTGGACAAAGTGGCGCTGGGGCAGGTTTTCTCGGAGTATTTTGGTGTCCCCTCGCAATCTTCATTCCACCAATTGCTCCACAATCACCCTCACCTATCATCTGGGGCTGGTACAATAGGCCAGAAGTAGCCGCAGTACAAGGGACTTGGTCCCTTGTAGCCGTTGGTTGTAGATTGTTCAATAAACCAATTAACGATCTCTACGGCGTCTTCAGTAACGAAACACATTACAGTATGAAGAATCAGATTTTGTGTAGGCTACTTATAATTATTTGCTCTTCACTTGTGATATTTCTAGACAACACTGAAAAATATAAAGGTACATTTAATTAACAAGCTACAAATTGCAGAATAACAAGCCAGAAAATGCCTGTCAGTAAAACGACTGATGTAAGGGTGGATGGCATGGGTTCATTTTCCGACAGCGTCAGGAACATTTCTCTGCATTACCAAGTGCACACGGAGAGTAGGGATTGTCCGTGTTCCGGATAATTAACGCCTGGGCTTTTCCCCCGAGGGAATAGCACCGGAACATGACTGTTTGCCTCCAACTAACACCGAGGTCAAGTATGCGTGGAGCTATACTTCCAGGCCCCCACATCAATCAGGTGGTTGTGTGGATAATCACAGTGACAAATTGACTTATACGTATAAGAAACTGAGAGATTTTTTTTCCATTGGCCCTACGGCCCTCATTTGGGCCTAGGCCTACCTTCAAGAAAATCTCCGTTTCACTTCGGTTTACTAGATCTTAGACATTCGGTAGGACTCCTTGGGCGGGTGATCAGCTCGTCGCAAGGCCTCTACCTGTACACAAACACAGAAAAACGCACACACACAAACTAAACATCCATGTCCTGAGTGGGATTCGAATCCCCGATCCCGGCTTCCGATCGAGCGAAGACAGTGCATGCCTTAGACCGCTCGGCTACTGTGACCGGCAGTGTATAAGAATAATATATAAGAATTCAGTTCGTACCTCACAGGAAACAGATCCGAACCCACGATCCCGGCTTCCGAGCGAGCGAAGACAGTACATGCCTTAGACCGCTAGGCTACCGTGACCGGCTGAGAGAAGATTAAACGGAGGAATTTTTGGTGCCGCACAGTTCAGAACCCAGCTTCCCGACTGTTGTCCAGAAACTTAGTGATTAAAATACCAAGTACTGTAATTTTATCTGTTGCTATGGTAAAATTTATTATTACCTCTACACAATCTTCACGGTCCACCCAACTTTTTATCTAATGGGTACCGGGGGCCCTTTCCCCTGGCGTGAGGCGGCCAGGGCGTGAAGCTGACCACTCTTCTCCAGTTAGTGCCGAGATCAAGACAATTTGTGTCTATACATCCACTCCCCATACGTCTTCACGGCTTAGTGCTTAATTAGTTAAGCACAAGAACAGCTTTACATTTATACTATCACCACACATTTTATCTGTAATTCTGTATTTCAGTATCCTGTTGCAAAACTTTAATTAAAACGTCTATGTATCCACAGTCCGTCAATAATGCAACAATTGTTTATTCACCATTTAACGCTTAACACAACATGTTTCGGCCATAGATTGCCATCTGCAAGTGTCTTATTGCGTCCAAACTGTTACACTGCTCTTACGTGCGCTGCTAAAACCGCGCGTTGCAGTCTACTTAAAATAACGTAAATAATTAATTAAAATCAATTAAAATTTCCACCTCATAAGGGGCGTCGTCCACTTGTTTGGAGCTATGAGATATTCCAGAAGGTTTGTTTCTGCAGCTTGTTTCTCTGTTCGTTAGCCCGTTGTTTTGCTGTGTCTGTATCTGTAATGTGCCCCTTTGTTGTGTGTGTCGTCTTCACTAGTGACTAGTGAAGACAATCCGTCGGTCCAGACTTTTGCCAGGGTTCAGTGACAGTGATGGAACTCGTATATACTCCGTGCCACTGACGGTTACCGGAAAGGCCCTGCAACGAGCATATCTTGATTTCGGGAATCTGTCGAACTGTGATGGTTAAATACATCGGAAGTGAACGCGTGTAGTTGATACGACTGTCATAATAGGATAGTATTGATGAAAGAGTTGTAAGATGTTAGTGTGATACTTGTAATAAAATATTACGTGAGTGTGAATCGTTTAGTGCAGGATGCGAACGTTATGATAAGCTAAGATGCAATGGGAGACCTGTTCTCTAACATTCAATATGGCTGGCTGTTTGATCTCCACCGGACACCGTCGAAACTCAAGCAGCTACTGTAGGTGAGTAAGCAAAGTGTACTGCGTAGTAGCTACTTTAACATGATGAACATATAAATGGGGTGAATAAATGTGGTCTTAGATCGACAGTGAAGTAATTCGCCCCGAATATTTTCCTGGGGATGCTAAATGTGCAATATACACAGCTGAATATAATAATCTTGTGGGAAGTTTCTACCAGATGAAGAGCATGTTTGTTAATTCAAAGTACACAACAGTTTACGTCTTCATATATTCCGGAAAAATTAACGGAAGTTGATTGTGTTACATTGATATAAACAAACTTTAATTAATATTTAAATGAAGTTTAAACAATCTGTATTTTTGTATTTTTAAAAAACTGTCTCGTATTCATGACCATCACCTGAAAATAATTTCATGGAAGGAGAGAGGTTTAGCAGGTTAATGAAAAATAAATAAAATGTTGTTACTATGATTAACGTAACAAAAATTCCGTAGTCATGCAATTTACTGCTAACCACCAGAATATGGCGATATGTGCTTCTTACATGCTTGCTCTTAAATTCAACATAAATTACTTTATTTTTCTGCGTTGAGTTTGTGTTTTTGTTATGAATTTTAATATTGTGACATGTTGACCCCTACCTCCCCAGCGGTACGTGGCGGTAACGTAACGCTCGCGTTACTACGGTAATAGGCGAGTTCCCGCCCCGTCACTCCCCTCCGCGGTGACGTCACCGAGGGATATCGCGGTCGCTAGGCAACGCGAGTCAACAGCGGCGACGTTACGATAGTAACAGCGGTTACCTCCGCTAGCGTTACATAGCAAC
>NW_019725001.1:207672-242738 GCF_002891405.2 Cryptotermes secundus | reverse complement strand
TGGATCTTCTGGCGAGCTGAAAGGAAACCGCTCGAGACGAGCTTTGTCTTAAGAAGGGATCGGATGTGACGGATGAAGAATAGTCGCTGCAAGAACAGCCACCGAGGAAAAGGAACGGGGATGCACCGTTAGGCTATTCGGGACGAACAGCCTTAAGGAGGGAGCAGTGTGACATGTTGACCCCTACCTCCCCAGCGGTACGTGGCGGTAACGTAACGCTCGCGTTNGGCGAGTTCCCGCCCCGCCACTCCCCTCCGCGGTGACGTCACCGAGGGATATCGCGGTCGCTAGGCAACGCGAGTCAACAGCGGCGACGTTACGATAGTAACAGCGGTTACCTCCGCTAGCGTTACATAGCAACACAGCGCCAGGCAAAAAGGGTGCCTATTACGCGGCCGTTTTCCGTATGGTCCGATCGAGGCTACATGAGGCGCAGCGAAGGCTATTCAGAGAGTTGTTGTACTGAGTTGTACTGTAACAGTCGCCGAGTCGAGTTGTACTGAGTCAGTCAGTGAGTCCTGGAGCTACCGCCGAGTTAGCCAGCAACTAGTCAGTTGTATTCTGGCATTTGGGGTGTACTAATTGTGATACTGCAGATAGCAGTAACCGTAAATCTGTAATTTGGGTGATTGTATGAGCGAATGTGAAATAAAATTCGCTACATCGAATACATCGAGAATTTATTTGTCGCGATATACGCCCGATACGCGACAATATGCTACAAGAACATTTATTGATTAATCATCATAATTTTCGGTACAGTTGAGAACAAGAACGTCATTTGTCTCTCTGTTCTGAAGCTTTGTAATTTCACCAAAAACTGTTTCTCTTTTAATATAAATGGGGGTTTGTTTAAAACTTCTCCACTCCTTGCAGTAATTTCAATTTCCCCGTTCGTTATTTGGTAGCTAGGCCATCGTGTCTGGTTATGTTGTTACAAACAATATGATCTTTGTCCACCCGTCATTTCGTTGCATGAAGGCATCTACTTGGGACTGGGAAACCCGTATTATCGTGTGGCCTCAGAGGGATAGTAACGAAGATGTGTGGTATCACCTGCTTTAGTCTATTAGCACCTGCTCACGCTGGTTCCTCGCTAGCGGAGTTTCTTCTTTTTTCTTCTGCCCTGAAGACGGAGGCGATACGTTCCTCCGAAACGTCGGTCAACAATATCTACACGGTGCCACATCCCAGTAGACTGCTTCCTACATACTTTTCCTTTTTCATAACCACATTTAATTACAAATGTTTGCCGTATTTTGAAATGTGGATAAAAAAATTTACTACTTTCAGAGCATATTTCTACCTCTGCCCGAAAGTTACCATGGTGACGCAAATCAGATTCATTATCTTACTGGCTTCGGAAAAACAAGGTTTCCGAAATAATATGCCCACAAGAAAAATGCGGTAATTAAATCTAATTGCTATTAAATATGATTCGCATATTTTCATTAAGGAACATATTTTTTGTGTTATGTGTAAAAACATAAATTGCAACTGTTAACTAGCTGTCTAACTGACTGACTGACTGAATGAATGAATGAATGAATGAATGAATGAATGGACTCACATCTCCATCTCCCCAACCATCAAACTCCTTGGAGGTGAATCCTTCTTGATAAATCGCCATTCGCTTAGCTAGCCAGGAAATTTCCAACATTCTACGTAACCAAACATTTATTACCGAGACTACGACCTCCCTCCACTGTTCCCCATCCTGAGCCAGATAAATGTAGTCTCTATCTTTCCATTCTATTTCTCTGATACATATTTTGATAGCATCCATCTACTTCTAGATATTTCTAGTGGTCTCTTTTTATGTCTTTCCCACCATAATGCTGTATGCATTCCTCTACTTCCACATGCGTGCTACGTTTCCTGCTTAGCGCATCCTCCTTGATTTGATTATACTAATTATATTCGGAGAAGAGTATAAGTTATAAAGCTCTCCATTATGTTGTTTTCTAAAAACTCCTGTCACTTCATTCCTCCTCGGTCCAAAGAAGAGTATGCCCCTCGGCACCCTGTTCTCAGTTACTTCCAGTACCTTAACCGCAACGAGAAGCCGACCAGAAGTTTGGTCATATGCGCATTTTTGTAGTGTATAGGCCTGCTCTAACATACTACCATGTTAGTGAGTCCCTGTCACCACGGCACGGCGCGTCCTCAGGTTGCGGATGGAGGAGACGGCCTCCAGATATGGAGCGCAGCCAAGAATATATTGAATTAGCAGCCACGGACAGCCGATAAGGGAAGGTCTTCCAGCTTGGGGTTGGGCATAGGACGAACAACTCCTCACCGTAAAAACTTAATATTTTATTAAATATTACACAGGACTTCGGACTTGAACGAAATGTTTTGATGAATGACTTCCGCCTAGAAAATGGGTAAAAGGGATCTTAAGAGAGGTGGGATGGAGTCGTGTGAACTGGATTGATCTGGCTCAGGGTGGGACCAGTAGAGGGCTCTTGCGAACACAGCAATAAACCAGCGGGTGCCATGAGATTTTGGGAAATTCTCGAGTAGCTGAGCTACTGACGGTCGTCCCAGAATGAGTCAAGTTAGTTAGTTAGTTAGTTAGTTGTGATCATACTAACTTACTCGAGTCATCTTGTATAGATAGCATTGAGGAATACATTGCAACAAAATGAAAAGTTTGAATGAGCGAAGTAGGGAAATGCTTTTGAGTTATAAGACATGAGTTTATGCAGTGGTTTTATGACTTACAATGGTTTATAGGTATGGGGAATTAAATGAGTTATGGTTATGCGCATTGTGTGATGCGTACGAAGCATTTCAGTCTTTGAATATGTAATATCCAACGAGATTTTAGACTCATGTTGATTCTTGTTAACTTCGATACACGCCACATCCCACACACAAGTATGATGTCAAAACATACCACAGTAATATGGGCGGAAGGAGAATTGTCCCAGTGCCTATTTAGGCTGGACGATATTTGATACTGACAAGGCTACAAGCTGGACGACCAGGTTCGAATTTTCGCTAGACAGTATACTTATCGTAGAATAAGACCTCGAGGCGTTTCCATGTAAAGTAACTCATAATTATTCACTCGAGAAAAAATGAACACAGAACTTAAACTAACAGGATATGAAACTACAATAAAACACTATCAAGTCATGGATTATAAATCAAAGAATTAAAGAGAAAAGATTCCCAATTCCTCGTCTCAATCCCTCGCAGTCACTCACTCATTCATGGAGCTGAGCCCTTCTTGAGAAGCGGCCAATTGTGCAGCATCTCAAGAATTTTGCAGCAATTTATGGAACCCGAAGGTTCATTACCGTGTTCACAAGAGCCCTCCACTGGTCCTATCCTGAGCCAGATCTATCCAATCCATGCCATGCCATCCCATCCTATCTCTCTAAGATTCATTTTAATATGGTCAACCCACATACGGCCTGGTCTTCCAAGTGGTCTCTTTCCTTCTTACTTTCTCACCAATATCTTTTCCCCCATTCGTGCTACATGCCATGCCCACCTCATCCTCCTTGACTTGATCATTCTAATTATACCAGTTATGAAGCTCGTCATTATGCAGTTTTCTCCAACCTCCTGTCACTTCATCTCTCTTTGGTGCAAATATTCTCAGCACCCTGTTCTCAAACACCCTCAGTCTATGTTCCTCCCTTAATATCAGAGACCAAGTTTCACACCCATGCAAAACGGCAGGCAAAATTATAGTTTTGTACATTCTAATTTTTATGTTTCTGGACAGCAGACGAGAAGACAAAAGGTTCTGGATTGAATGGTAGCAAGCATTACCAGAGTTCAATCTCCTCTTAATTTCCTCCGGAATCAGGTTATGATTTGTTATCGCCGTTCCCAAATATGTGAACTGTGCCACATTTTCAAAACATCTGTTTCCTCTCTTCATGTCATGATTTTGCCCTGCATTTTGGTGATGAGACAGCAATATATAGTTAATTAAGATTTGAGGCTTTCACGGCGGTGACTATGAAGAAAGCAGTCTTCTGGGATCACATATACACGGTGCCAAATCCCAGAAGACTGCTTTCTTCAACATATAATTAGTCTTCACTGTGTTTACTTCTAGACCAACTAGACCAGTCCCTCAGGGTACTTATTATTAACTCAAACACATAGCTATAATTTAAGAAAATTATGACTATCATTGTACTAAAATTTGGATGTGAAAGTTGATTTTTAAGTATGTCTTTATAAAAGAACTTTAAAGAAGTAGTTAAATTTGTTTGTAGTAACAGCCGTGAGCCGTGGGAATTCGTTCGCTGACCACGTGACACCCTCTATCCGCTAAAGATGACACTAACTTTGCTGGCAAGCGGCGGTCCCTCGGTCGTTATAGTTCGCTTGCGGACTCAAGCCACGGAGTTTGTTTTTCTGTTTTGTACATAGAATCTACTTGGAATTTCTGAGTTGTAGGAAAGAACCAAAGAACAAAAACTATAAGCACATCTGTGAATGAATCTCAGTAGGACAACTGAAAGTATTTTAACATATAAATCGATTAAGCCAACAGAGGTAAAAGAGGAAAAAAGATTTCCTTCCTTGTAAGAATAATTATAATCAACCGGTATATGTTGTAATTAATTATGATTAAGAACTGTTTCTTCTTTATTAATTTCTGCTTTATTTCATTATTAAGATAATGGTGTTCCAAATTATGTTCTATCGAAATTTACATTAAGGGAAGAACACAGACTGAGGGTGTTTGAGATCAGGTTTATGAGGAAAATATTTGAACCGAAGAGAGATGAAATGACGGGAGATTGGAGAAAACTGCATAGTGAGGAACTTCATAACTTGTACTCTTCAACAACTATAATTAGAATGATCAAGTAAAGGGGGATGAGGTGAGCAGGGCATGTAGCACGAACGTAGAAAAGAGGAATGTATATAAGATACTGGTGGGAAAGCCAGAAGGAAAGAGACCACAAGGAAGAACAAGACGTAGGTGAGTAGATAATATTAAAATGGATATTAGAGAGGTGTGGACTGAATTGATCCGGTTTCGGCTATGGACCAATGGAGGGCTGTTGTGACACGGTAATGAACATTCTGATTCCATAAAATGGTGGAAATATTTTGAGTAGCTGCACAATTGGCGGCATCTCAAGAAGGGTTCAGCTGCATGAAGTTAGTTAGGTCCATTGCCAAGTAATAGGTGTGTAAACGGGCGACGGTAGAAGAGTCGTTGCTAGGGAACAGCTCTGTGGACACGTTTCCCCGGCAACGGAAGTATACCCAAAAATGGAAGAGACGTTTTTTGCGCAGGCCGTGCCGGGGCTGCATAACGAGGACTAGTAGTTCAGTTGTTGCTGAGTCAGTTGAGTTGCAGTTGTGAGGAGACAGAAGCTGGTAGATGCGGCCGGGGACAGTTCTGGGGGACATGTGGGGTTATGCGAAAATTCGCTGCAGTTCGATTTTTACAAATTAAAGCCTGAAGGGATGCGTGAGGAGCACGCAATATCCGTTTTGAAATTTGGATCGTCACAGCATTAAAAAGAGAGAGAGAGATGTATGCTGGAGTTGCAGAAGAGGTGATGAAAGGGAGTAAGTCATGGGAGAAGTGAATCACTTCATTTGGGAGGAGGAAAAGGTGCGCATTTAGTTAAAATGTTATCAGGTTTCCTCCGCTCGCCATTCTGATAGGAGCAATGTGAAAGTAAACTCTTTTATTGTGGCGTATAAAATCCTTCTCCTATTTCAAAGAATCTACAAAAGGGCTCCATTACCATGAGTAATCGCTTGGCTAGGGAGATAATTCTAATTTTTCTGAGAGTCATAAAGAAAAGGAAACCTCCATGCGGTCTTGCAGGTTAAAGAGTCTTTATAGTTAAAGTAAGTAACTCATAGAGTCATCTCGAATTTAATAACATTGTCGATTGTGGAACAGAAGTGTGTAGGTGGCAGTTATATTTCAAGCCCTGTCACAATTTAAGTTGGTAACTTGCATGTTTATTTTAGCTCTCATTGAAATTAATTACCATGAAATTTTCGTTATGTGTGAACAGTGTGACTGAAAACATAGGGAGAAATGAGGTAGAATGTTGCGAATAAGTGGACCTCTTCGTCCTTTGGCCGCTTTTTCCCCTTTCAGAAACCTTGCTGCATCCATTCAGTACGAGCCTGCCTGGACCTAAGAACCTGTCCTGACTTGATGGGAAGAAAATGCATAGGTTTCACCTGGCAACGGACCCCAGTCTTTCAACCTGTTTCCAGTCTGCTGATTATACTAACCAGGTCCATCAGTAGATATTAATTAAAATTTGGTAACATGAAACATACAAGTAGGTACCATAGGGTTATGACGATGGTGTATAATACTCAGACTTACTGGGTTTCGGACTTTGTCCATCGTCCGGACTAAATAACTAAGCAAAAACACAGCGTTTCGGAAGCTGGGTCTGTTTCCGTCCTCAGGTGAGAGAAGACACCTACTCTGTTGTATCCCTTCAATCACTGGACAACCGATGGACTTAGCCTGGTTTCAGGTGTTTATAGCCTTAGTGTTATGTGACATCGGTTATCCAGTGATTGAGGTTAGCTCTTTCTAAGGGACCCAACAGAGCAGGTGTCTTCCCTCACCTGAGGAAGGAAGCAGATCCACCTTCCGAAACGCTGTGTTTTTTCTCAGTTATTTAGAATCCGGACGATGGACAAAGTCCGAAAACCCAGTATCTCTGTATGAAATATACAGTGAGAATATTTTCGAGGCTCACACAGTAGTAGAACAGTTCACATGGAAAAGTTAGAAGCTCCTGTCGGCCAATTGGGCAGGTGAAATTCTAACTTGTAGCAGGACTCGACATATCTACAGCCTAAACACGTCACAAATAAAAGTTTTCAATAATAAAGCAGATGCTTTATATGCTGTCTGTTGTTCTGCATGTGTTCATGGTATTTACCTTCGTTCTTTATAATCACGCGCCGGAATTCATCGTAAGAATTAAAGTGAAAATCTGGTCCCATGTAGAAGATGTCTGAGTAACTTCCAAGGAAAATATTCAACCACATCACACGTTTCATTTGACTTCTTTTCACTGGGCCTTCGGGGCTTGAATCTTTTTGTTTTTGTCCAGTAGCAATTATTAAATCTTCTAATTTTCTTACAGATCCACTTCCTGCATGGCTACTTTTCATGGATATTCATTGTTCGAATATGCTGTGTCTAAATAAATATATGTTACAACGCTCTATGGTAGATAGACAGGTTCAATCTGATCACATTTTGTTCATACACCCATGTCCAGAAACGCTTCCTTTTGACAGTAAGGGTCACAAGCATTTCCGAGAGGATGCATAAGTTTTGGGGGATGTTATCGTTGATTTACATTATAAAAGTTGCTCAAAATGACTGTCTCTGACTTCATTGCATGTTCTGCACCGCTTGGCCATGTTATGCTGAACTCTCTGAAAGATTCCCGGTATTTCCCGGCTGGTTCCAGCTGCTACTGCAATTCTTGCCACAAGATCATGTTGTGTCTCCACTGGAGTCTCGTACACCGGGCTTTGCATGTACCCCCAGAGAGAGAAATCCAGTGGAGTCAAGTCAGGAGAGCGAGGTGCCAGGTTATTGGGCCTCCACGTCCAATCCATCTGTTACAAAAGTTTCATCCAAATACACACGGAGGACATTATTGCAGTGTGTTGGGTGTCATCATGCTGGAACCTAACTTCACGAAGGACTTCCAAAGGCACCACTTCCAGTAGCTCGGGTAAGGTCTCTTGGAGAAATGTTAGGTAAACGTCACCAGTAAGCCACAGAGGTAAGAGGTAAGGAAGTCCTTCACATTTCAGAGGCCCTAGCGCCTAAACAAGGCATTTCCGGACTTGGGTGTATTAACAAAACATGATCGCATTGAACTAATCTATCTAGCACAGAGCGCTGTAACATATATTTATTTAAATCCTGTATATATGAGACGATTGAATGACAAACTGCTTATGACATGGATAAGTACGGTAGCAAGATCTGAAGGAACATGATCTAGGGGCAAGAGTTGACCAGTACAGCGTGCGTAAGCAAATATTGCGGTAGCCGTTCATTGATTTTTCNCACCGCTTGGCCATGTTATGCTGAACTCTTTAAAAGATTCCCAGTATTTCCCGGCTGGTTCCAGTTGCTACTGCAATTCTTGTCACAAGATCATGTTGTGTCTCCACTGGAGTCTCGTACACCGGGCTTTGCATGTACCCCCAGAGAGAGAAATCAAGTGGAGTCAAGTCAGGAGAGCGAGGGGGCCAGGTTATTGGGCCTCCACGTCCAATCCATCCGTTGCCAAAGGTTTCATCCAAATACTCAGACATTAGTGCATGGAACCACAGTTCACGACGGACTTCCAAAGGCACCACTTCCAGTAGCTCGGGTAAGGTCTCTTGGAGAAATGTTAGGTAAACGTCACCAGTAAGCCGCAGAGGTAAGAGGTAAGGATGTCCTTCACATTTCAGAGGCCCCAGCGCGTAAACAGAGTCTTTCTGGGCATGGGTGTATTAACAAAATGTGATCGCATTGAACTAATCTATCTACTACACAGCATTATAACATATATTTATTTACATCCTGTATATATGAGACGATTGAATGACAAACTGCTTATCACATGGATAAGTACGGTAGCAAGATCTGAAGGAACATGGTCTAGGGGAAAGAGTTGACCAGTACAGCGTGCATAAGCAAATATTGCGGTAGCCGTTCATTGATTTTTTTCCCCCTTGGCACTACAGCCCCAGTGGGTCTAGGCCTACTTCCATGAACTTCTCCATTCACTTCGGTTTTTCTAGATCTTAGACATTCGGTAGGACTCCTTGGGCGGGTGATCAGCTCGTCGCAAGGCCTCTACCTGTGCACAAACACAGAAAAACGCATACACACAAACTAAACATCCATGCCCTGAGTGAGATTCGAACCCACAATCCCGGCCGGCTTCCGAGCGAGCGAAGACAGTGCATGCCTTAGACCGCTCGGCTACCGTGACCGGCCGTTCATTGATTTACTAGCACAAAATTGGATGAAATCTGTGTTAGGCCTGAACAGTCTCCAAATGACACAATAAACAACAACAAAAACGAGATAAAACTATAGGACAATTCCCCCATATACAGTGGTATGGGTATGAGGTATTTGCAATGAATTTAGGCTGTATGTTTGCTGGTTACCTTAGCGTTGGAATCCCCACTGCCCGCTTTATCCAGAAGAACGCCTTCTCGTCCTCCCAACTGGTTCTGCGTTTGCACGAGGCTATCAAATAATTTCACTCTAGGCTCATATTCAGATTATGACACGATTTTTTACAAGTAACTATAGTTTACTTAAAACACATTGTTAATTTAAGCATATGTTTCTTTATTGTAATACGCGAGAAGCACTGACATTAGAGTCAAGAATATTCACACTATAACTATAACTATATAACTAACTGCACCATGAAGGCGTATGGAGGAGTGGGTGTATAAATCCAGAACGCCTCTGTGGTCTAGTGGTCAGAGTTCCTGACTACAGATCGAGAGGTCCCGGGTCCCCGCAAACAAACAGGTTCTCGCGGCAAAAGTCAAAGCGCAACACTAGGGGTGGGTTGGAAACGGTGTTTTCTACGGTGGTCCGTGCCGAGGGGTTATGAGAAGAGAATTAGAGCAAGAATTGAGCAGAGTATTACCTCGTGTGGAGGCGGGGTCGAATACCTCCACCGTGACCCTGCGAGTCGTAGGAGGCGACGAAAAGGGAAGTCTCAAATCTAAGACAGTAAAATATGGTCCCGAGTCCCAAGGGATTCGGACCCGAATAAAACTGAGCTGGTAAGGGCCAGTAGCATATACAAAAGACAGACCCGTCCTCTCGTCAGAGAGGGCGCCCCACAGAAACAAGTCCATAACTGTCAAACGATAATAATTAATATCTGGTCATGAGCTCCAAATGGGGCTCGACACCAAGACTTGCTGACTGAGTGACCGTCAGTTGCAATGTGTCTTTGACTTTGTCTTTGAAGATTTGAGCAATTGGAAAGGAGTCGCCAATCAGAGAGGACGCGTACGGAAGCAGAGGAATAGTCGTTGTTAACAGCCGTTCCCAGGAATTGTGTGACGAAGACTAGGAAGACTTTATGTGTCCTGTGATTACAGTGATATTCAGAATGTGTAATTAAATGAGAATGTTATAATTACTTGGAGTCACGGATCTGTAAGGGTTTTTTTTTTTCCCCCTTGGCACTACAGTCCCAGTGGGCCTAGGCCTACCTCCATGAACTTCTCCGTTCACTTCGGTTTTTCTAGATCTTACACGTTCGGTTTGACTCCTTGGGCGGGTGGTCAGCTCGTCGCAAAGCCTCTACCTGTACACAAACACAGAAACACGA
Organism: Cryptotermes secundus; assembly: GCF_002891405.2. Classification (NCBI taxonomy): domain Eukaryota; kingdom Metazoa; phylum Arthropoda; class Insecta; order Blattodea; family Kalotermitidae; genus Cryptotermes; species Cryptotermes secundus. Next base: position 232,380 of record NW_019725001.1, on the reverse strand, counting down.
GCATACACAAACTAAACATCCATGCCCTGAGTGGGATTCGAACCCACGATCCCGGTTTCCAAGCGAGCGAAGACAGTTCATGCCTTAGACCGCTCGGCTACCGTGACCGGCTCTGTAAGGGTTTAGTAAATACAATTATCCAAAATCCCTTCCAGGGTCCCTCATACACGTGACAATATAATAAATTACAGTAGGTCCTGTAACTGTATTAAGCCTTTGATGCATATCGAAAAATATGTAGGCCCAGAAACCCGTTTAGATATTAACATAATACATTTTTCCTCATAGACTGCTCATATATTTTGCTTGATCCTCAAAATAAATAGCGATTACTTCCTAATGAGAATTGCTTAATTAACTTCCTTAATGAAGTAGCGAAGTGTTTATTGTGAGGTAGAAACTGACTTTCGAAGTATTATTTACGTGTACTTCATGTTTCAAAGGACTAAATATTGTGAGAAATTTCATCTGCATATTCTATAACATTGCCATATCCTTGGTCAGAGCTGTACAAACCCCAATGCGTCCGCAGCCTAAGCCATTCTTAAGAAACTAATGTGGGTTCAGTAAAAAAATTCCTTGCTTTTTATTGAATCAACTTACGTACAATTCCTTTATGATACATTGCGGCATTTGCATAGTTCTGCCAGGTAATTTGGTTCAGGATCAAGATTTGTNCAATTAACCGTCTCTACGGCCTATTCAGTAACGTAAACACGTTACAGTATTTATAGCCTTCTCATACGTGCTGTATGCTCCGCCTGTCTAATCCCCCGAGGTTTGGTCACCCCGGAAATATTTACATTGTTTAGGTTTTACACAGAATCATTCCATATACGGAGCGTTGCCTAACATTCCGTAACAAGTTGGGAGATTTTACGTTGAGGATTTTGCAACCCTACGCCCAGTTCCCAAGTTGGAAGAATTCCTGTTATCGGCTACCTGCGACTGCATACTCCAAATATTCACAGCTACCCTGCATATCTGCATGCCGTCAGTCAGTTTCACCAAGCGATGCTACCAAATTCTCAATGTTCTCTTTGTAATACAAACTCCGTGATTTCAGTCCGCAAACGAACCATACCGACCGAGCGACCGTCGCTTGTCGGCGAAGTTTAGTGCCAAATTTTGCGGATAGATGGTGTCGCGTGGTCAGCGCAAAGAATCCCTACGGCCATTAATTTCGGTTTTCTAGACCGGAGCCGCCATTTCCTTGATTATCATCATGAGGCTGAGTGGACCCCGTTCAGACCACTACTTCTCGGAAAAAATGTGATAGCGCCGGGAATCGAACCCGGACTTCTGGATCTGTAGCCAGGAACGCAAATTCTCAAGTTTCTGCTCCATGTTCAGATTAGTGCCCCGTGTGAAACATTTCGTAGTTCGTCAGTGAATCGTATGTTTCTATTAGGCGAAAATATGAGACTTATAAATATTATTATTTTTTTTAAATTAGCATAGTTGGGGGTGGAGTCCGACTGGGTCCACTCGGCACGGCGGCCACTTATTCGCCTATTGTACGTGCCCCGGGTGATTATGATGGAGAATTTGGCGGAATAAAGATTGGCAGGGGAACCGAAGTACTCGGAGAAAACTTGCCCCAGCGCCACTTTGTCCACCACAAATCCCACTTGACCAGACGCGAGCTCGAACCCGGATCGCCGCGGTGGGAAGCCAGCGACTAACCGCTTGACCTATGGCGCGGCCTATAAGTTTGTTGAGTGGGTACCATCCGGCTGCTGATGTTGGGGACAATGTACAGATGTATAAAGCAAATGCAAACAGCTAGTTTGAAGCTCTAGGAGAACGCGAACATCCCCCATAGAAAACATGCGTGTTAGAAAATATTTTTAGTTGTTAAACTTTGCATATCGAGGAACTTGTAAGATGCACTTTTCACAAAACATTATTAGGAAACTGAAAAGTGTGAGATTGGCAGGGGATTTAGCAAATATGGAAGGGATCATAAATGTGTACGAGCATATCTCTTTCAGAAAAATTTCATGGAAATGACAAATTTGAATACTTAAATGTGTGTATAACGACAATATTAAAGTGGATCTTAAAAGTATGTTGTCGGAGGCTGTCTGCTTGATTAATATATCTCAGAATAGGAATAAATGGCGTGCTGTTTTGAGAACAATAAGGAAACTTTGGACAGCATAAAATGAGAAGAATTGTCTTGATTCGGTTAGTGACTGCCAGCTTCTCAAGAAGGACTCTGCTTTATGGGATGAGTTGTTGATTGACTACTTTATTATAAATACGAGTTTAATGTAAAACTGGGTTCAGCTTATTCAATTAAATCAAAATGGTCTCACTTAATGACGTTGTTATTCACTTATTATCATACAGTGTGTAGGATCAGAATGCCTAAAATTAAAACTAGGCCGTGTTTGCTGGAGTGCCTCCTCTGAGGTACTCCAAGTGAACATTTGAAATAGAGTAATTTCTCGCAGGAGTATTATTTAACTCATTCTTAAATGATTTTCCACAACTAAGTTTTATGCCTCCGTTCAATTACAGCTGTACAGAGGAACTGTGGATCTCCTAATTAACCCGATAGATTAGTTACTCGTACATTTCGGTGCTTGTGCGGCGGGTGGGGAGGCAGTTGCAGAAAGCACTCTCTCTCTCTTCCCTGGGATTTTCTGTCCGTATGTAACAACCAGAAAAATGCTGAATAGATTTTTTTTTAAATTTCATTTTTGGAATTTTTACCAAATTGTGTCTACACTTTTCAGTTTGACAAGAATAACAGACACTCTACATGGCAGTCTACATTTGCCTTGATAGTGACTCTCGGGAATTACATTTTTAACAAACATTGCAGAGAAAATTAAACACATACTTATTTTCAGTTCACTTTTTACTTAAGCCTGACTGTTTTCCACATAATTTTACAAAAGTAGTGTTTATGCGATGTCACCTCGTAAGTTGGGGCACGCGGTACCCCAGTTGGTTGAGGCACCATGCTACAAGCCGGAAGTGACGGTTTCGGTTTCCGATTAAGCCATTGGATTTTTCAATAAACTTGATCCTTCCAACCGCACTATAGCCCTTGGGTCGAATCAGTCCTTAACAGAAATGAGTACCAGAAATATTCCTGGGGTAAAGAGCGGTCGGCCGGAGTGTATGGCTGACAAACTTACCGCCATCTGTGAGCCGATTGTCTAGAAAATATGGGAGCCTCGACGACTCACAACCCTAGGAGCCTACACGGCATGGTACAGGGATAGTTTACCTTTTACCTTACCTCGTATAAAATCCGGCCCTCGCACTGCGAACTTCAATGGTCTGTTGTACTTCCTCTTTGGATTAACCTTTTATTAATCCTACACTTCGAATGAAATGTAGGACTTTATTTATTGGGGGCGTCATAAAAGTCACTTGGTTCCATGAAGAACTGACCCGTGTGACGAAATCTTAAATAAGCTGTGGCCTCACAATCACATAAGTTGTGTGTGGCTGATTCGTCCTCTTGTAGGTACCTTTCGCAAGCGGGGCCAACTCTCAGTCCCACTTTACCTTACCCCGTAACTTCAGAACCTGAAGGCATCAACGGAGCGAACGCTCCACAATTGTCATGCCGTGTTAACGTAATCTTAAGTACTTCGGAGGGCACTGTCATATTTTGCTATAGAACAGAGGCTCATTAGTCCTTTCTTTATTTCATGCAGATGTCCAGACAATGTCTGGAAAAGCATTGCAAGATGGGAAGGAGGTAAGTGTATATAAATTCATGTTATGAAGAAGAACTGGCATAAGTTTCTGTTCTGGGTCCGTTCGCAAAACTCCCCTGCAATGACAGTATTTTGACTGATTGTGTTCTTGGTTTTTCTCAGTTGCCCTAGTCGAACACCATGATTTTGTCGTAGAATATGTCACCACCTCAACCATCTACATATCACAATTCATGATGAACTTCCCTCCTTGTTCACCGTTTTCGGCGTCTAAAAGAGTTCAGACACTTTCCGATGAAGAAGGAAAGGCTGTTGTGTTCTAGCTGGCATAGGTAGTCATTTATCATTAATGCGAATTATTATTTATGCAAATGAATTTATTTGAAAGTAACTACATTTTTAACCGTGATTATTGTCTTTAATATTGTGAAATATGTTTGAAACTGTGAATCATATTCCATTTGCTGCAGTTCGCAGTATTTCCCACATTTCCCACAGTATTCTTCACTGGCTTCTCACCTTTAATTGGTCCCGGAATCTGTTACAGGTTTCAGCTGGAAAGCATAAAAGTGTAGGTAAATTGACATGTTCCTAGCACCAAGATTAGTGACTGCAGCAAAGACTCGCTAACTTTCCCTCATAGCAAGTTTATCCTCTGAAATATTACAAACATTATCTTTTAAAAATAGAATAATTTAGATACATTAATAAGATAGTGACATGCGCAGTGGCATTTTTACTCAAACCTAACTTTAAATAACACAAAATATTTTTAAAACTTGTACAATATTACACTGTTTCAAAGTAATATCATATTCTCCTGCAGGAGGCGGGATGGCTCAGCCGGCATAGCGAAGGGCTAGAGACTGGACGACCGGGATTCGAATCCCCGTAGAGCAAGGTTTTGCCCTTCCCTACATCGTTCAAGTCCTCTAGGGCCCACGCAGCCTCCTATCTAATGGTTACAGGGGGCAGTTTCTTCGGAAGCAAAGCGGCCGTTGCTTGAAGCTGGCCACTCGCCTACATCCAATACCGAGATAAATAATGGTGGAGCTATACCTCCACTCCCAAATAAGTCTTAGTGGCATATTGTTTAATTATTTAAGCAGAGGGACATCTAGCACTTGAAGTTGTGAACAAATGAATCGAAGGCCATAGCTTTACATTCTGTAGCAGTCTACGTAAAATATTACCGTGTTGCATCTTAAGAAGTTAAGTCAGTGGCTTTTTGAAACAGAGACCCGGAATCTGTCCATGGAGCTTCTCATGGGCTAAGTGGTGCCTCCGTAACGCCTTCTCGTAGTTCTCTCACGTCAACGCAGTCAGCGATCTGTTAAAACTCATACCTGATTGATAGTGGGCAACAGATCCCACTTCGCAGAATACTTGTACTTGTATGCACTTTGCCTCCAGTACCTAGACTTACTTACTTACTCATGGAGCTGAACCCTTCTTGAGGGGCCGCAAATTCTGCAGCTACTCAAGAATTTCCCAGCATTTTATGGAACCTGAAGGTTCATTACCGTGTTCACAAGAGCCCTTCACTGGTCCCTATCCTGGGTCAGATCAATCCAATCCATACCATCCCATCCTATCTCTCTAAGATCCATTTTAATATTGTCCACCAACCTACGCCTTGGTCTTTCTAGTGGTCTGTTTCCTTCTGGCTTTTCACCAATATCCTATACGCATTCCTCTTCTTCCCCGTTCGTGCTACATGCCCTGCCCTTGACTTGATCATTCTAATTATACTTGGAGAAGAGTACAAGTTATGAAGCTCCTCCTTATGCAGTTTTCTCCAACCTCCTGTCACTTCATCTCTCTTCGGTCCCATTACCTAGACTCGTTGGTAAATTTTGTTGACGAAAAAGATTGATGTTTGTTGTGAGAAACGTATGAAAAACACAAATATTCATACACTGTTTGGGCAAGTTGCAGGACACATTTAATACTCGTATTAATGGTTCATATAGTAGCCACCGCAATTTAAAGGGTTGATCTGCTTATCACGTACGTGTGCAGCCGGTTCATTACCTTCTCCAATATTCAGAAACTTTACTTTTATTTTTCAGAATATTTTGATGTATTTGTCCCTGTGCTTAACTAATTAAGCACTACGCCATGAAGGCGTATGCGAGAGTGGATTATTAGGTCCACGTTTTCTTGACCTCGGCACTAGCTGGAGGTGAATGGTCATCTTCACGCCCTTGCTGCTTTACCCCCAGGGAAAGAGCCCCCAGTACCCATTGTATAGGAAGCTGGGTAAACCCCAAAGCCAGTCTGAAAGACATGGGGAAGAGAAAATTCTTGATCCTATTGGGACTCGAAGTCTGACCCCTCGGTCGCACAGCCAGTAGCCTGTCACTATACCGACTGCGCTATCCCGGCTCCTTTGCTGTTTTATGGAATTATGAAAATTAAGAACCATTACTTCCTTAAAACAGCTTTAAAAAGAGTTCTCTATTTCCTGGGATGTAGCGCTGACTAATCAATTGAAAGTGAAGGCACATTTCGGAGGAATATATTGCCTCCATCTTCAGGGTTGAGTAACCCGTGCAAGAAACCAGCATGACGAAGACAGGATTGCTCTTCATTCCTGAGGAAGCCGACATGTTCCTCCGGAACGGCTGTTGACTTTTAACGGAATACACGGCGTAATATCCCAGAAGATAGAACTCCTCATAGTCACCGGTGTGAGGACCTCAGATCCTACATAGCATTAAACATTTCGTCTTTCAGATGGAGACGTAAAGCAAGGCGTTTTCTCCGTTGCAGAACCCTAAACTAACTTAAGCTTCTAGAAGGATTACAGGAATGAGGGAGAAAGGGAATGCTTATGGTATATTGGTGGGAAAGCCAGAAGGAAAGAGACCACTAGGAATACCAAGATAGACGGATATTATTAAAATGGGTCTTAGTGGAATAGGATAAACTTGGCTCCAGACAGGGACTAATGGAGGGCTCTTGTGAACACGGTATTAACCTTCGGGTTCCGTTAGGTGTTGGGAAGTTTCCGAGGAGCTGCACGATAGCGACTTCTCAAGAAGGGCTCAGCTGTATAAAATTAGTTAGTTGGATTGTACATGGAGAGAATCACTCATATAGTTTTCAGTGTCTGAAGAAAGCCATTTTTATGCGGTTAGTACTCTTAGGCTATTTAGATGTGAAGTAGAAAATTTTTTAATTTTATGGTAAATTAGCGCTTGTATATTATTACTAAAATAAGTCACTATTATAATATTTCAAGTATTAGTAAATTCGATAATATCAGAAAGATATGAAAACTGTAATACTTACATTTAACTTGGTGTTCCGTCGGACAGTTCTGCAATGTAAAAGTGATATGTAAGCATTGCAAAGGAAATTAAAGCATTTATTGTTGTAAATATTAAGGAAATGTAATTGTATGAAATATCATTATGGAGTTTTCTCCTTCTTTTTCTTGATATCGTTATTTCATTTAGGTCCAGGATAGGCCGCGCCATAGCTCAAGCGGTTAGTCGCTGGCTTCCCACCGCGGCGGCCCGGGTTCGACCCCGGGTCTTGTCAAGTGAGATTTGTGGTGGACAAAGTGGCGCTGGGGCAGGTTTTCTCCGAGTACTTCGGTTTCCCCTGCCAATCTCCATTCCACCAATTGCTCCACAATCACCCTCACCTATCATCTGGGGCTGGTGCAATCGGCCAGAAGTAGCCGCAGTACAAGGGACTTAGTCCCACCCAACTAGCAATAGGTCCAGGATTCTGTGATGTACAATTATAGTAGTTAGTTTTATAATATAATGTAGTGTTACTTACAAAGATCGTCACATTATATGCACACTTCAAGAAATTAAATCCTGCTGTGTTACACAAGTAGGTTCCTTCGGGTGCGTCACCATTTCCTGTAACATGTGCATACAAATTACAGTAAAGTAACTCTGAAAGTGGCTGCAGTATCTTTCTTCGGGACGTTATCCATCTATAGGAATAAAAGATGTCCTGACCCAGAAGGCAACAAAACAAACAAAAATCCGTGATTTTAGGCCGCAAGCGAACTACACCGACCGAGCGACCTCTGCTTGTCGGCGAAGTTTAATGCCAACTTTTGCGGATAGAGGGTGTCGCGTGGTCAGCGCAAGGAATCCCCACGGCCGTTAATTTCGGTTTTCTGACCGCACCCAGAAGACAACAATAATAAAATAAATTTAATTGGGTCTGTACAGCAGTATGATTCTCAATTAAACTGCTTTGATATAAATGTTGATTGAATTTAGGATCATCTGGAATATGATGCCACAGTGTTTCCCAGAACTCTTTAGCCTAAGGGTCCTTTGATATTAATGAAAATGTTTGAGGCCCCCAATGTATAAAAATGTCTGAAACGCACTTTACAAATCTAAGCATATAATTACCAGAAAATCTTGATTTTATCTATTAAGTAGTTACTATAGGATTCTGACGATGGTGTATAACACATTGATATATTGGGTTTTTGGACTTTATCCATCGTCCTGGTTTTTAAGATAACAAATAAAAACACGTAAAGGTGAAGGATTCCTTCACCTGAGGATGGAAACAGATCCAGTTTCCGAAACGTCGTGTTTTTATTTATGTTAAAAACCAGGACGATGGATAAAGTCCAAAAACCCAATATATCAATTAGCTATTAAGTACCTTATTATCCCTTGTGTCACTTGACTTGGGAGTTTCCTGTCAATTTGCCCATAATAATAAGACCCTTGGCATTTATGGCGATCCATGGAAAACTTTCATAGCTTCCTGGGGGCCACGGCTCCCACTTGGGGGCTCGATGGTTTAGTAGACCGCCACAAAAGTTTAAGAGCAGCGTACAATCTCTGTCATTAGCGTAAAAACGTTCCTTCGGTGAGGTGGGCTCTGTGTGCTGGACTGCATGTCGTAAAGTCCCATGAAGCTATAGTCTTCATACCACCACATCACCAGAGCTCACATAATTACTGATAAATGCGGCACACAATATCCATATAAGGTTGAATTTAAGTAAAAAAATTATTTCATATTTTCCACTATATATTGTTATGGTGATTCAGCCCATCAACTACACACATAAAATCGGCCCTGTTGTTTACAAATTATTAATTTTACAAATATCCACTGCTTTTAGGATTTTTGGATTTCATAGCAATGGGTATGGGGTGTTTCAGCTTCTGGAACATAACGCTGCCTACTTCCTTCCCGCTTTATTCAGTTTTATGGCTTTGCTTATTCTTCATTCCTAAACATGGAGGCAAAATGTCACACCGAAGTGTCTGTCGACTTCCAAAATATTGCGCGGCGTTACATTCTGGAAGACAGAACTCTTCATTTTGTGCTTGTTTACAAATTCATATTTACAAAATACAATACTGTAACGGATTTGATCAACGCATTGCCAGGCAACAGTTCTGTAAACACGGTCCAACAAGCAACAACAGAGGAAGCTGTGTTTTCTATAGATGCAACAGACGAACCAATAGACTGGCTGGATAGCGATCACGTGACATGTTTACTGTAGGCCCATGTCCGTTCCGCGGCTATGTAACGAGAGCCGTGAGCTTTAGTTCACAGCGAATTGGAACCAGGAGTACAGAACAGTACAAGAAGCCAGCCTGTGAGGATTTAACCTGTGAGTTGAAGGCTTGATATGTGATGTAGTTCAGTGGTATGGGGAGTGTGTGATTTAGGGAGACCTTTTTAGTTCCTGTGTTATAAACCCGTTGCCAGGGAACGGATAGTTAAAACTAGTGGAAATAGGCTGAGCAGATAATTGTAGAGTGATTGTAGATTCTTGAAATCAGCAATACTGTAATAATTAGTTGTAGTTATGACCTCTAGGTGGTTAATGAATCCAATTACCAATCCGAACCCCGTCTTTAGTCACTAATACACGTGACAATATAAATACCCTTAACATGGAGACAATAAACCTCTCTGACATGTCGATAAAATTTACGAAACTGTAGACGTCACATCCTCCAAGAACCTGGCCTTAAAAGCAAATTATTTTCTCTGCGATCTGTTGCTCTCTTTGCGTGAATATCAAGATTGCTATTTGGGATAATTTTGTAGGTACATACCAATGCATCACAGGAACCAGCCCCCTCCAACTTACTGAGTGCCGGCTTGTATGCTTACCAGTCTACCAGCTGAGTGGCTGTTTTGTCACAATCTTTGGGTAAGACAGGTAAAATACCGTTCTAAACCCTGAAGATGGAGACACCAGCTTGGTAATTCCAAACAGACAACACGACGTAATATTCTAGAGACCGTAGTCATAATTTCATTTTCTGTTTTCTGAAATCATTAGTTAATAGAGTTGTACAGAGTGAACCTAAATTATTGTCAGGCTTTCCGTTTATAGGCCACGGAAAATCCGACAATAATTTAGAATCATTCTGTGTTATAATATGGTGACATCATCAGTACTACAACATCGCTAGTCACTGCATCTCTTTAGGTGCAATATTATGGCGGCAAAGGAAACAAGACTTTCCTCTTACAACTTTTATTTTGGATAATTAAAATGTCTCGTAACTTATTTTTCGTACGTCATGCCAGTGTATCAAGAATATAATACATATTCAGCCTGGTTGAATTCAGTCGTTAATCATTGAAGAATAGCTTACCTTCAGTGGACTGTCCACAAGTGGTCGATATCTTGTCAATTGTGCTTGGATCCTTAATCCCACTGAACTTTAACACAGATTCAGTAACTGATTTCATATTTATCCGTCCGGCGTCGTCAATCTGCATTGTAATACAAATATTAGGAGACATACAGACATAAAGGTAGTCCAATTTGGACATATCTCCTATCTGGATCCCCCTTAACAGCAATGAAGTTTCTGACTCACAGAGATCTGTATGACGTGACAGATTCCATTAGGTTTCAGTCTCGAGTGTTCAGGTTTTACTCCACAGATGGTGCTAGTGGTAGATACTATGTACATATTCCTTAATTTTCTCCCCAGTTCTTTGCATTAGTGCTCGTGCACTTGGTTTTGTTCGCTAGGTTTGTAGCACAAATTATACCTCCTTTTCTAATCCTAGCTCCACTCATGTGCGTACTCTATCAAAATATTTATTGTATATTTTCTTGATATCTCCCGCGGAATTAGACTGATCTGATGCGATTAAATATCTGTGTAAAGCTGACGTGTTTTACAGTGATTGAGATTAGCGCTCTCTGAGGGCTCCAACTGAGTAGGTGTCTTCGTCCGTCACCTGAGGACGGAAACAGATCAAGTTTCCGAAACGTGGTATTTTCTATTTTTCTAGGGTACCGGGCAATGGGAAAAGTCCCAAAACCCAGTAATTCTGTGTGTATGTAGAAATACAAGTTATCACTGTATTTTAAAATGAGGTTGTCAGTGGCCATGGCAAGTGGTATTCTAGCTAGGACTACGGAGCCGTTAGCTAATAAGCCGTTGTGACTGCATGCGAGAGTGTCCGGTAGAGGTCTCAACACTTACCCGGAATAGTTGTTGCCAACTTGGGCGTGAGCTGTAGTAGGATAATATGGAAGTCATCTTAAACTTCGGAGCTGTTTTTGCGCCCCTTATTGCAGTCATAACATTTGAATGAAGTCTTTAGCTATACCTGTTACAAATTACGCGATAAAACAGGCTTATGTTACGGTTTTACAGCCGGGTTATTGTTGCATACACATAAGAGTAGTTCGTGCTATCTATGACAAAAAGGTAAAAATTAAACCTATCCCTGCAGGAGGCCGTGAAGGCCCATAGGGCTGTGAGACGTGGAGGCTCCCACATATTCTAGATAATCGGCTCACAGATGGCGGTAAGGTTGTCAGCCGTACGCGCCGGCCGCCCTTTACTTCCCAGGAAGATTCCTGGTACTCATTTCTGTTAGAGGCTGACACCAGGGTCAGTGTGCGGCTGGAAGGAATATGCCAATTGAAAAATCCAATGACATCGGGAATCGAAACAACGACCTTCCGGCTTGTAGCATAGTGCCTCAACTAACTAAGCTACCGCGTACCCCCGAGGCCTATCTGTGGTCTATTTGGAATGTCTACGCAGTATATATAAACAAAATGTCGGGGAAGGCATTACTTTTCTTTTTGCAATTGCATTCATACAAGTGAATTGTTCACCCAGTACACACGATATCTCGGTTTATTGTAACGATAGTGATTTATTATGCATTTGACACAGTGGAATGTCTGTGTTTTGTGTATTACACTTTTTACTCTGCCTGCTGTCCACCTCTTTTTTTTTAACGTATATTTCATAGATTTTGCAAATGAAGTACATTTATAGTAGTAGTTAGTGGCTTGCTATGAATGGAAGCTCAAGAATTGTAAAACCAGTAGTTGGTCAGTAGTTTATGTTGTGCCCTGAAGAGGGAGATAATATAACACATAGAAAAGTACCTATCCAAATGTACCATCTCCTATGTCAGAAGACCACGATATAAATTGAATGGACATGTATTGAACTTCTAAATGATCAGTTTCTTGGCCACTGTTCTATTTTACTTCTTAGTATTGTTAATTAACATATTTTTAATTGTACTCACCTCATTCTTCTTGCGAAGGAGACACTCCACGTAACACTGAAAACATATATTGCTTTAATATAAATTAATATTTGTAAGTGCAACTTCATGCCTGTATAGTTCTACAAACTGCGAAGAATTCCTATTGTGCCGTTACGTCAGCAGAGAAGCCAGAGCTTAGATTAGTTACGAATAGCACCGGGAGATGGAATAAAACTGTTGCTACGTATATTAGTTTCGAGCTGGCAGGAGAAAATCACTGGTAATAGTTACGAATAGGAACAGACGGTGACGGCAATAAATGGTATAGAATGTCTATCTGAGTCGCTGATAATGCAGGTAACTGCAGTATTTTAGGATACATGTAGAATTTTTACATCTGATCATTAAGGGTGTTTCAGACGGGTGTATTGAGATCTATTGCCACTTGTGAGGTTAAAGACGTTCCACGGGTATAGAAATTCTTTTTTTACTGGGGTTTACACTGAATAATTTCCCATCGAAAATTTAACAGGCTTTGCATAAGTTAACTTATATAACACGAATACATTACGAAGGTTGTGATCTAAACAATGGATATGCAATAACTTTTTTTCTTGTCATTGGGATAGCGTAAGACATTAATCCCGGTCTGCATGAGTGGAGTGTGGCCAGGATCTGACAGCAAAGTTTCTATTGGCTGCAGCTATAGTTAAAGATACGTATCAAAAATGGGACAGATTCAACCGCGGAAATTGTTCGTAGGTGAATACTTTAATGGTAAGTTACTCACGGCATTACAGGTCTAAATATATGCTCATCTTATTCACTTACAGCAATGCTCGAAATATAACACGCAGATTTGCATTATAAGACACATTTTTTAAGCTAATTATTTTACTTTTTATTACATACTTACAACTGTCTCGTTTGATTTCTGACGGAAAGAGACGTTTTCTTCTGTAACTGCAAAACAAAACACATTACTGTACTACAGTACTTTCTGATTGAAATATGCATTTCATTGTTGTGTTTCAGTTAGTTCTACAGCCTTATGTGCAACACAAACTAGAACTAATTAAAAGGATGAGTGAAAAGTGCAACAGGATGCTACAATTTCGTTTGTTTCACAGGCTTAGATCTTTGAAGCCAATCGATAATAATTTAAAGTCACAGCCCCAAAGTTTGTGCAAATACGTACCTAATTTCAGACAACATAAATCCGTTGATATTTTTGCTAAGCATTTTCATTCTGTTTGTAATAACCGTTGCCTTGTGGATATTCTTATGCCTTGTCCCTATTTCAGATGCATTATATGCGAAGCCGTTATAAGGCTGAAACATTGTAAATATCTCGGCCTTAACGATATTCCTGGGTTTTTAATAAAGGCTATTCAATTGTTTTTGTTTCTATTAGGCATATATTAACTTTAGCCCGACTCTGCAACATTTCCTTGCTGTATGCAAGCAAACGGCTGTTGTGTCCGTATTTAAAGGGGGAAGTCAAGCTTCTGCAAGCAGCTATACACTCATTTCTGTTTTCCGTATTTTCTCTGAATTGCTTCAATTCTTTATTCACAACTGTGTGTTGCATTACTCTAAACTAAATCCCAACGGAAATTACTTCGCCAAATCTAAATATTTGTCCTAATTATGTGACGCTTCTTGACTTTATTGATTCCTGTTGTCCGCGATCAGCGTCGAGCTGGTGCTGTCTATTTTGATCTTTGAAATGCTTTTGACTTCATGCCCACATAACTTGATCTTGCATAAATTGAGTTCCTTTGGATTCTCTGTTGGTTACGTTAACTAATTGTGCAGTTATTTAACGAACAGACAATCTCGGGTTGGCGTTCCTGATACGCTCTTCTCACCTTTTCAAGTGAGCCGCAAGGCTCTCTTCTGAGGTATTTCCTTTTGAATGTATTTATAAATGACATATGTAACTAAATTAATCATTTTAAATTATCAGTCCTTCCTGATGATCTCAAAGTTTCAGCCCCGTTAACTCCCCACATAATGACTTCTTACTCGAAGCTGGCATTAATTCCGTGAATGACCGGTGCCCTGCTACCTCCATGAGACTTAATATTTGTAGGACGCGTGTTATGTCGTACTCGTGCTGCCATTACACAATCCAGCAGGGTTTGATTCTATATTATATAATCACAACCATGTTTATTTTGTATTTTATGAATGCAGATAGTTATTACGCCTTATTTGCTCCATAACCGTAAGATTTTCTTCCCTGAATTGTTTATATATGCTGTACTTTACGTTAGTCAGGTCGAAGTTTGAATACCCCTCGACAGTTTGGAATTCTGTCAAAGCTGACGGATCTCAACAAATTTGAGTGTATCCAGCATAAATTTACGTCCGTTTCTATCGGTTTATCCCCCCCCCCATGTTCCTTAGTTATATTTTTGCCTTAGAGAAATGAAGTCTACAATCTTTACTAAACGGAGACATCACCTTGATGCAATTTTTTTTATTCGGGTCTGTCGCCGTCCTAAATCCTGCGCTTCTCTTTTGGAAAACGTTAGCCTTCGCGTTCCTACCCGAAATGTTAGGGGCTTCTCATTGTTTGGTGTTTGTCCCTCTAATAAACACTGTCCTTCTGCTCAGTGCGCCTGCGCTGCCAACGCGGTGGGTAAAGATCTCGACATATTTGAAATCGGAACAGTTTCTGTCAGTCATACTTTATAATCTCCTGCCTAAAATTATTAATAATATTTAAGACTCTTGATGTTAATATTCTTGTGTTATGTAGTTCGTAGTTATTACGTTCTTTGTGTACGTCACTACTTCTTTGTTTTGTTTGTTTACTTCTTCTGTATTATCTGCCTGTAATTTTCCCTTACCTGCTGTCAAGCACTTAGGTAGATTGACATAATTATTATCATTATGTCCATATTAGGCATTATTATTATATTTATTTTATCCTTTGTAAATGCATAAATTTTGCTTTCTCGCTTGTAAATTATAACCTTTTTTGCTGTCATTATGACTTTTAAATTATAACTTTGTTTCTTTATTATTATTTTGTTATCATTATTCGGATGTTACAAATTTCCTTGTTTTGTACTTTGTGTGTGTTTATATTCTTTCGGCCATACTCACTTCGTGTCGAGCTGTCAAGCTGGCAACAGAAAAAATACGATTTCAATTGAATTGAGATTCGAAAATATCTGCAAGTACGTGCAAATAGTATACTAAGGCCACGGGAATATGTCCCTTGGATGATGCAGTTAATGGGAATCAAGATATTCATTTTTTTCGCCATACATCCCCAACTGGGCATATGCCAAGTACCAAGGTCATTAGTACCAACATCCGTACAGGCTAGGTGACTGGACTAGAACGTGGGGAATTTCGCTGGAGAGGAAAGGTAACAGCTCTAAGGGCGGCCGCACACCAAGTGCGTCAAGACAAGCATCAAGACATGAGACAAAAGACGCGGTCTTGCTTAATTCATGATTCGTCAGCATGAAGCTGATGTCAGGATCATGACTCAGACGGTTTTTTCGTTTCAACTGTGCTCCTTTCTTTTCATCATGTCGCAGACATCGTGTCTTGACTGTTACATGCCTTGAATCATGCCGGTGTGCGGCCTGCCTAAGGAGATATGGAGGGAGTCGAACCATGAGAGCTCTTTCCGCGACCTCGATATGAGGGTTTTCAGAGAAAACGGTAAATAACGCTGTATGGGAAATCTTAGGTACACAGCGAAATTAATGCTCATTTCTGTGGTTTAGTTTTTTCATCACATCAGTGAAACTGTGCTGTAGGGATCTAGTCTACATTTATTTTGAGAAGTTAGATAATTACCTCTAACTCCAAATTTAAAACCGACTTCATCCCTGCACTCCGTCCTGTATTTTTCAGTTTCTTGATTTCGGGAGCTGTTTGGCAAATTGCAACATGACTGAAACAGTTTAAGGGAAGGAAGTATTGTAGTTAGTATAAAGTAGGCATATGCTGCACAATATATAAGCAATATACACGTATATGCTTCCTTGATTATTGATTTATGGGCCATACGGTCTGGTATATAACTCATTTTATCGGAGGGACTTGTTGCCTTAAAATATTAGGGCAGCAGAATGACCCACGAGTGAAATCGGGGGTGTACAAGTAGATGTAAGTGGTTGTGTTTGCGGGGGGTTGTTCCAAGACTCTTGCAGTGTCACGGAATGTATAGCGCCAAGTTGTTGAATGCTGAATGATAAATCGGAAAGCAGAGGATCGGTCTTGGTATAAATGGCGTTCTGTCACGGCATTCGCCTCAAAAGTTGAGGCGAGACCACGAAGAACCTCATTTTCCCCTAAAATACACAGATTGTCAGACACAGAGGCGTCGTTTGTCGATGAATTTATGATGACGGGATAAATGATAACAATAATTGCAAGATCGTTAGTATTCAGTGTTCATTTCATTAAATATATTATCTCCTTTGTGACATTAGAAGTTCATTGCCACAAGCCTCAGCACGCAGAATTCGCTTGATATTTATGCTTAATACAAATTATGAACATACTCACATCTGCAGTATCTCGAAGTTGGACGTCAACATCTCTAGTTAATCTGGACAGTAGCGCCTTCTCACTTCCTGTGTTGACCACGTCGTCGAGTTTGAAACCGTCTGGAAGAGGTGAGACATCATTAACGAATTTCTGCTAACGTATACAGTAAGACATTGCTTGAAGTTCTTTGCGAATTTTCTGGAAGGTTTCTTTATATTGTGGCATGACGCTCGAAAGCCGGAATAGTGAAACAGAATAGATGTTCATTGCTAGGAAACGACTCATTAAATATATTCACGCGGCAACGAATACTCAAGCAACAATCGAGTAACTTCCGTTACTATGCAATGGCACTGTAAACATTCCTTCCCAACAATAGAGACCCTGTGTTTTCTGTGTGGTCCCTGCAGAGTTTTTATACAGAAAATTAACTTAAAGTCCATGTATTTATCATCCGTCGATATTGCAACACTAGTTTATTTGCTACTTAATTTTAATTTTAGTGTAACACTATACACTTTCACACTACATGTTTCGGTCCCAAATGACCATCTTCAGGTGTCTTGATATTGTAACGTATTTGGTTGTCACGCCACAAATAAGTACTACACTGTCTTAGTCCTTGTTAGCAGTGCAGCAGTTTCAACGCAATGTAATAAAATATATGTAACATATCAAGACGCCTGAAGATGGCCGTCTGAGGCCATCAAAAGTGTCAAAGTGTATAGTGTTAAACTAATATTAAAATTAAATAGTAAATAAATGTTGCAATATTGACGGATGTTAATACATGGACGTTAAGTTAAACAATTGCAACAGGATGCTGAAATACAGAATTACAGAAAATTAAGTTGAGAAGAATTGTGTCGGGTTTTGAGACTACAGCCTGCCAGGATAGGAGCTTGGGTGCAGAGGAATTGAACTGAGTTGGCAATTGCAGAAAAATAGCAAGACAAATTTAGACTGTGAAAAGAAAGCTTCATGTGTGATTTGAAGTGACAGTGACACTGTTATGAATGCGTTGCCAGGATACGACTAGTGAAGACTGAGAAACCTAGTGCTTGTGTAACGGTGAACTGTGAAGTATGTAGATCAGAGATGGCTCTGTAATTACCTGTGGTTCCGAGTGTTGTGTATAAGGTATCAATTAATACAAACATCCAAACAAAAACCCCATCTATAGTCTATATAAAAATAAAATTCAAGAAGTATCAGATATTCTAGCGCTTAAAGTAATTTATTTTATCATATGATTCGTTTGGTCCATGTGATTCGTGCGATAAATATTTTGAAATGGATCTGGAGTGGGTTAACATTTGGATTTTGTTGATTGTGGCCTACTTGTAGATACTGTCTCTGCATTCATGTGTGATAATTATAACGAACATTTGTAATGTGAGAGCCGGTAACCGGAACGAGAATTGTATCAGCTGCTTCCCTGGCACGTATCTGGGACTTTCATTCATTCATCAGTGGTTCTACAGCCGTTTGTTGGGCCCTGGCCTCCTCTTTAATCCCGTAATCGTTTTACACAGACGGTAGGACTCCTTGGACGAGTTTTCAGCCCGTCGTAAGGCCGCTACCTACACAGGACTACACAAACCCAGAATAAAGGAACAGACATCCATGCCTTGAGTGGGATTGGAAACAACGATAGCAGCGTTCGAGCGAGCGAAGACAGAACTAGCGTCAGAGTTCGCTGCCACTGTGACCGGCATCAAGAGCTTTACCCTGTGAAATTTCTCGGTACGAACATTATTAATTGATCTCTTTTTTGAGATGGTATGTTCTCATATTGACGAAGATTCATGTTATGGCCTATCGGATGATTCGTTGTATTAAGTGCTTACGGAAGAACAGATTTCCTTGATAAATTTAAGAATCAAGACGGACCCAGCATATTGTTTATACGTATTTGGAACTCTTTAGGAGACTTTACATTATCATAACTGAAATGACCACTGTTAAAAGTAAAAAAGTAAAGCTATCCCTGTAACAGGCCGTGAAGGCCCATAGGGTTGTGAGACGTTGAGGGTCCCACATTATCTAGACAATCGGCTTAAAGATGGCGGTAAGGTTGTCGGCCTTACGTGCCGGCCGCGCTTTGCTCCCCAGGAAAATTATTTAATTAATTCCTGGTACTCATGTATGAATACATTATCTATGGAAACTGATGTACTGTACTGTATTGTAATACGAACTGAACTTACCTGGGCTGTAGTTGGGCTGGAAGCCTGTTACCGCCACAGAGCTGGAGACCAAAATTACCAATAGCTTTGAGCAGTCCATGTTGACTCTATGCATCTACACATACTTGAAGACTGTTCTTTTATATCTGTGGAAACATAATGCAGTTAGCGACGTTGTACAGCTGTCGGATGTTCATTTCATGCGATGTCCAATAGAAATCTGTGGACATTAACGCGCATTCAGTTTTACAACTAGATTTTTCCCGGAAACAACATTACAATAATGCAGGGTCTATACATGTCTCCCACTTATAAATTATCTTTTCTCCTCATGTGTGTGTTACATGTGTCAGATTCTGACCCATAATTTCTCTCCGCAATTCAGAATATGAGTGATGCCATTCTGACAAATTTTCAGCTTCCTCTACTCTCTATGTTGTCCTTTGGGTTTAGATAACATGTGCCCAGGTTCGAGACTTTGGAATGACATCTGCCTCCATCTTCCCCTCCTCCCCGATATTCCAAAGAAGAGCTGGGACTTATCTGGCACACTGCACACTGTCACAACACAGGAGACCACGTTGTAACTTTTACTGCTTCTCCCATTGAACTTCCGTCTCAGGCGCGACTACATGCATTCCTACAGCCCAACAGTTGGTGTTGGTAGTTCTTGTAGCAGACCACTCGGGAGAGCCAGGGTATTTTGTTTCTGGTTGGTTATTTAACGACGAAAATGCATAGCGTCAGATAATGGGATGAATGAATGTTGGTGGAATAAGAATTGAAAAGGTAAACATATCATGAAATCTGTCATGAAACTTGTGTTGGTGCTTTGAGGGAAAGTGTTAATTAATTATTTAATTAATAAATAATTGTTTTATAACATGATATCTAAAACAATAAATAAAAAGGTCACATTTATACCGCCTGACTCAAATTTAAATACATATTCTAAACTCCTCCGTCTTAATGCATATACCGTACTTTACATGATCATTTGGAATTACCTTTAGAGACAGACTGTGTTTATGAACTCTGTAATATACAAACAAAAAATGTTTACACATGTTTAAAAATAATTAAGCCCATCAGAGTGGCCGCGCGGTCTATGGCATGAACTGTCTTCTCCCGCTCGAACACTGGGATGGTGGGTTCGAATCCCACTCAAGGCATGGATGTCTGTATGTATTTATTCTGTGTTTGTGTGGTCCCCTTAGGTAGCGACCTTGCGACGGGCTGATCCCCCGTCCAAGGAGTCCTACCAATTTTGTACAGGATTAAGAATCCGAAAATGAGGCCAAGGCCCAAGGAAGAGTCTGTAGTGCCATAGATAGATAACAATATCCAAGTTACTATGCAAACATGTAAAAACTGCTGAGGGTTATACTTCATAATACAGGGGGTCGCGACTCGCGTGTTGATAACCACTGTTCGGAACCTAACTGAACTCCAAATTTAGCATGAATGTCACGATTTATTACTTGCAAAAAGAAGCGACGGAAGCAGGCAATTGGCGCTGTCACTGGGTTGTCAGTTCTCATTTTTAATAAATGTGACAACTTGTATTCTTTTCGTCCCATTCTATATGCAGTAACAATTGGGATGGTTTGAAAGCGGGCTTATGTCACCTGTTTTCTTACCGGTATGACAATGCACGCCACTTCTGATATGTGATAGTACAAAAGCAATTCGTTACTGCCATGTGACCCCTTGAAGCACGAAGTTCACTTAAGTAATATTTAGAGATTCAGTCCCTACATCATGCAAAACACTGCGTCTCTATTACGGAAACCAGCCAGATAATGCTGGTAGGGTAATAATTTTTTTTCTTGGCAATACAGCCCCAGTGGGCCTAGGCCTACCTCCATGAACTTCTCCGAGGTTAATAATTACTTTAATTTAGTCTGAAAGTCATGCGAAGCGCATAAATAGATTTCGTGAGTCTAAAATTAAATTATTGATTGCTACAGCAGGTAACATACTCGTACATAGAAGACACTGCGCTACAAAGGATCAGTGTCTGACATTAATATTACAAATATAACGTAAGGGATATTTTAATGACTTAAATAATTCCGGTAACTAATAATGCCATATGAATTCTGTATTAGCAGCTTTGCTGGCTTCTCACCGCGGCGGCCCGGGTTCGATCCCGGGTCTGGTCAAGTGGGATATGTGGTGGACAAAGTGGCGCTGGGGCAGGTTTTCTCCGAGTACTTCGGTTTCCCCTGCCAATCTTCATTCCACCAATTGCTCCACAATCACCCTCACCTATCATCTGGGGCTGGTACAATAGGCCAGAAGTGGCCGCAGTACAAGGGACTTAGTTCCACCTCACTAGCAATTAAAACAATTAAAATTATGTTTGCTACACCTGTTAAAAGATCCCGTTAAGATTCGATTGAATTTGAGTTTCTCACTGGCTTGACTATAAAGAGTTCTGTGTTCTGGGATATAAATCCGTGTGATGTGGTGAAAGCCGGCAGTTTCGGAGAAACTGTCGCCTCCATCTTCAGTGCTGAAGAGTAAGCCAAGCAAACAACCAGCACGAAGCAGACAGTAAGCACGGTTTTGTTTGGGTTACTTTTGACCCTCAATATGGAGGCGATATATTCGTCTGAACGACTTTTCAACTTTGTCGGGATACACGGTGTTATATTCCAGGGAACAGAACTATGTGAAATTCAACAATGTGTGTGTAAATTATTTTTATTACTGTGTGATTATCATTTCTTTCAGGATACAAAAATTGCACTGGATAATTATTCTGATGGTTGTGTAGTCCAGTTAAGCACCAATATACTCGTAGATTATTGCTAGATGTAAAAGAATTACCATGGTGCACATAATGGTCCGAAAATATCTGAACATTATTCTGTGTACAAAAGTGGAATTCTCTTTCGGTTCTTATAAAGCTCCTGCTCAGACATCCTCGAAATTTAAAATATTTTTACATTAGATTTTCTTAAATTTACCACTCACAATAGCCGCGCTGTCTAAGGCATGAACTATTTTCGCTCTCTCGGATGCTGGGATCGTGGGTTCGAATCCAACTTAAGTTATGGATGTTTGGTGTGTGTACGCGTTTATTCTGTGTTAGTGTTGTCCTGTGTTTTGATAATGGCCTTGCGACGAGCTGATCACTCGCCCAGGGAGTCCTACAGTCTGTGAAAAATGATTACGGAACTGAATAACAGACCAGGGCCCTGAATGGGCTGGAAGAGCCACTGAAAAAAAAATGTTAAAGTATCCGTGGATGACCTTCGAGGTTAGATACATAGGATACAGATACATATGTATCTGTGTATTAATGTACCTATGACATCGAAACATCTGAACTCGCAGTTATAAACAGAAATGATTTTAGGCACATAAATTCATATATTTAAATATTGTTTAATTAACATGATTAAGAAATGTCGATACAGGCATTAAGATTACGTGATTATTTTCATATCAGTCACATCGCCTTTATCCGTCTAAAGACACCATATGCAGACTCCGCAAGAGTTCCCCGCAGACCGAAATCGAGAGTTAGTTGACACCCTGCAGAGGACTACGATGGCTCACTCGAAAGCTAACCAGATTCTGATATCGGGAAGGAATAAAATTTTGAGATCAGATTTGCGAAAGTAGCGAAATTCCATTGTCATCATTTTGTCGTATTGCATAAAAGGCCGTGTGTGCACAGTGGTACTTCGGCATTAGGAGATTTTGGGGGACATATGCAGTACCCGCGTTATATGTGAAATTTATATTAATGTATGTAATCGTACTGGGGGGGGGGGTGAACGTAACCACCGCGACTGCCTATCCGAATCTGCGGTATAAGAGGCCCGGTATATCCATTGTCCTCTTCAGCGTGTCTCGAACGAGTTCGCAGTCATTTCTGTCAACGTTTGTTTCAGATTTTTGAACGTTAACAACAGCGTAGTTAATATTTATAACGCAATTTTAACTAAATAATAAATATTAATTTTTTTCTTTTCAAGATAGACAACCACAAGATGTTCATTTAGAGCAGTCCAATGACATGTTCGAGAGCAATAACCAGACACCAATAAGTTATTCCAAATGGACACTTGGTGTATACATACTGTGATGTTAATTAAATTTATATTGCTATCNGCAACAGCTGCTGCAGGTGGAAGCCAGGTGAAGGAACAGGAAGGTAAAGGGGGACGGCGACAACAAGAAGGTGAGCAGTTAAAGAAGAGAGTCAGTGACGCCCAACGNCCCGGTATATCCATTGTCCTCTTCAGCGTGTCTCGAACGAGTTCGCAGTCATTTCTGTCAACGTTTGTTTCAGATTTTTGAACGTTAACAACAGCGTAGTTAATATTTATAACGCAATTTTAACTAAATAATAAATATTAATTTTTTTCTTTTCAAGATAGACAACCACAAGATGTTCATTTAGAGCAGTCCAATGACATGTTCGAGAGCAATAACCAGACACCAATAAGTTATTCCAAATGGACACTTGGTGTATACATACTGTGATGTTAATTAAATTTATATTGCTATCATTCACATCTCCAAAGCCCAAAGATGATGTCACGATTTTATGGAGTGATTTTGATTGGTAACTGGATTTATTGAACACTTCTACACACAACTCGGAAGTACGGAATTGGCCAACCGACCTGAGGGAGGGTTAACGAGGACTTATCTCTGGATAACCCCTCTCCAGGTCACGAAGAACACTAGAGCAAATTAGCTTATAGAATCAAATGTAATTTTGATTGCTAATTTTATGTAAATAATAAAAACTCGAAACTACAAGTAACTATAGCGATGTACTTAATTGAAACTCTGCAGTTCACTACAGCACACACTTGAGTCTTCTCAACTTGCTGTGTCTTCATCGGTTTTCTGGTAGCGGCTTCCAACTGCGGATGTCCCCCTTCCTCTGGTTTCCCGAACTATCCCCGTGCCTCAGCTACCAGCTTCTAAGAGCAACAGCTCACAAGGACTGAAGCGCAGTAGTCTCCTAAGGAACTGATCCACTCACTCACTCACTCACTCACTCAGTCACTCACTCACCAACCAACTCATTCCACTCACTCAAGTCAAAGTCATGTTACAACTGACGGTCAGTCAGTCTTGTTTTTCCATTCCACACACTTTTCCTCTCACTAACTCTCTTGTCCTGCTTATAAAACCTTGGCACGGACCGCACAGAAAACACCGTTCCTCTGCTGCTGTATCCATTGTTGTGTGCATAGACATCGGCGCGGAACGCGCAGGGTACAATTACTTTATTTGTTTACTGGTCGTTGCTTAATAACGGGTCTGCATGCCATGATATATTTGAGTAGGATCAAAATCTATCCATATATGCTCTTTGTTAATTTCCAGCGTGTCTCCGCCCACAAATAATAGATTGTTTGTGGTTATGCCGTTAGTCATTTCTGTCGTACTAGGAAATAAACAAGAACATGTAACTGCAAACTGTGCTGGATCATTTATTTATCCATTTTCGCAGTTAAAATGACTGGGGCTACTTCTTGGGCCATAAACTGATCTGTTAATGCAATATGCAGCTTTAGTTACAGACGCATCCTCTCCAAATATTTCCTTCATTCCTGATGAAGGACTCATGTTTTCCTGGCATTGCAACGGTGTTACTGCCTGCATCTGTACCCACAGGTTACGTCTCCTTTTGTTATTCCAAGCCTATAGACATTACTCTGTCAGTACATTTCCTTTCATGACCGTGCCATAGCCCAGGGGGCTGCCCGGGTTCGAGCCCAGGTCAATTCATATGGGGTTTGTAGCTGACAAAGTGGCACTGGGGCAGGTTTTCTCCGAGT